>NW_024498429.1:870118-935118 GCF_017590055.1 Onychostruthus taczanowskii | reverse complement strand
AGCTCTTCTGAGAAAAGCAAAGCACCTGAACTGTGGGTCTCTAAAAAGAGCTGGATGAGCAGAAGGTTCTGGAATAAATCACAGAATGGCTTGGGTTGGAAGGGACCTCAAAGATCACCTCAAGCTTTGGCAGAGCACCCACGAGTTGTGGAGAGTGAGATGCAAGAGGCATCTCCTGAGGAAAGGGAGGAAGAGCTTTTCTGTAAAGAAACAAAATATTAATGCAGTCCAAATATAGAGATTATATCCCCTAATAAGTTTTAGCCTATAATGTATATTTTTCCTAAGGATCAAATGCAGTGGAAATTTTTATTACTAGGAGTTCCTCTGTATCTAGAGGGACTACAAGTTTATAAGTAATACATTAAGTGTTACCTGTGATCTTGAAAGTACACATGAAGGGCTAGATTAAACTGTGTACTGTTTTTGTTTGTGATAATACTGCACAGTCATTAACATTACCTGTATTATTCTTTGAAGATGCTCATGACCCTCATAATGATTTGAAGCTGGTTGCCTTATACTGCTGCAAATCATTAGTGCATTATAAGTAAGACTTTATAATAACCTACTTTTTGTCTCACTAAATTTAAAAGAAGCTTTGTTAATTGTGACAACAAGTGGAAAAACGCAGCAGCAAATCTGTTCTCAAGTGATATACCTTAGTATATGGAGGATCCTGTTGTGAAGAACTTGGAAAATAATCATGGTTTATTAGCTGCACAGTCTTTTCCCCTTTGTTTCTATTCATTTAATTTAAAGTGAAACAACTCAGCATGCAAAACTAAAATTAGCTGCAAAAAAAGGTGTAAGTGAATAAACAGGCAAATCCATTAGGGTGGATGGGTTATTGGATCCCTTGCCATCCCTCAGATGGCGGCCTATTAAAAGTGGTAATGTCTGCCTCCAGCACGGCCTCCAGGCACCAAGAAGGCCAAGACAGGCATATTTCACATGCATCAGACACAAGAATTAAATAGACCAATGTTCCCTAAAAGACTGAAGTACATCTCTTTCTGACGTTCATCTCGGGCAAAAATTCATTGATCTCAGTATGTCCCTTGGCAATTATAAAATATTAAATCCAAGTCACACTTTTCTAGTTGGCTTAATTTTTTCTCTATTCACAGCTTTCTATTTGATCAATTTTAACAAGTTAGGAATAGCATCTAATAATAAAATAAAATCTGCAGAGTGAAAAAGTTTGTTCATTTTACATTTTTATATTCTTATATTTAGTTTTTAGACCTGCCTGTCATTTTATTGTGTTTTAAATAAATTTCCACGCTAAATAGATAAAAAGAATATGTATTTATACACTAAAAAAATCCTTCCTTGTTCTCCTTTGAATTAGCAGTTTATTTTTAAAGCTAGATATGTGCATGTGGCCATAGTACTGTGGTGAAATCTGTATTTTAAAACTAAATCTGTGTAGTTAATCAGCATCATTTTTCCTAGTGTCAGACAGTAATTATTTCTGCTTCATGTTTCTCTTATGTCAGGCTGGAAAATCTAATCTGGGTGGAATCTTAGTTCTGAATTAGTACTTACATGAGCATTTTTGTTTGTTTGTTTGAACTGAAATTTGGATTTGTTTGTGTAAACACCAGTCAAGCAAAATGAAAAATAACCTTTCAGAACCTGTATCTGTTTTAATACAAATGAGGAGATTGTAACATTCATTACAGCAGAATGAATGTCTGCTGATGAGTGAATACCATGGGGAGATTTTTTCCATCCGGGCACTCTACCTGTTGTGATTGCTCCTTCCCTTCCTGCTCAGGACTCATCTGGCTGGCACATTGCAGCCTTCCCTTCCTTCAGTGAGCTCTTTGCCCAACAGCTGGAAGCAGGCTTGGCTGAAAAGATGTCAAGAAGAATGCTCAGAGTCTTGGTTAGCTTTCAAAAAATGACAATTTTCATAATTTACTATCAGCAAAATTACCCCATAGAAAGGCAGGGGAGGCTAATCAGTAGGTCTTAAAATTTCCAGAAAAGCAAAGCTCAAGATTTTGCTTTACATTTTGGAAACAAGCTCCTGTTGCCATATCCATTTTTTAGTACACCTAAGTTGTTTTCTGCAAACATAAAAACTATTATAAGTGTTAATGTGATGGGAGGAAAAGAAAAAGAGAGTGTGGCTGCCAGTGTAGCTCCTTGAGCACCACTGGAGAGAAATCTGCCCTAGAGCCCAGTTCTAGGCATAGACAGATGGATCTCTGCCTCCGAGCTGGCTCCTGGAATTTCCAGCCTGGCAAACGTGTCCCTGAACCCCCAGCACTGGGTGTCACAGCAGGGTCCCTGGCTGTGCCACTGTCCCCAGCACGGGGTGTTAGAGCATGGTCCCTGGCTGTGCCACTGTCCCCAGCACTGGGTGTTAGAGCAGGGTCCCTGGCTGTGCCACTGTCCCCAGCACTGGGTGTCACAGCAGGGTCCCTGGCTGTGCCACTGTCCCCAGCACGGGGTGTTGGAGCAGGGTCCCTGGCTGTGCCACTGTCCCCAGCACGGGGTGTTAGAGCACGGTCCCTGGCTGTCCCTGGCTGTGCCACTGTCCCCAGCACATGTCCCTCCCCTTGCCAAGAGGACCAGCTCACTGCCATGGTGCACTGGCTGCCCAGGGAGGACCAGGAGGGCATAGCACAGTTTATCACCCATGTTTTGGGGTTGTCTTGACTGTTTCTGTGTTGTTGCTGGTGCTGTTAGATTGGAAGTTGTGCCTGTCCCTTGCTGCCTCTTCCTACAGTGAATATGGTAGGAGGGCTCATTTCCAGGAGGGGTTAAATGTGAACACAGTCACCAACTGACCAGCATCCATCTCCTGCCTGGCACCAACAGAGGTGTAGGTATGATACAAAATTCAGGAAACATGGGAACACTGTACAGGACACCTAGAATCCCACTAGTTGTTGAGATTTTTTTTCCTTTTTCATAGCAGTTGTGATCCAGGAATTTAAAAGGCACTTCAAGAGCAATGTTACTCTCATATCGAGGCTTGAAAAATGCAGATATAATTTTCCCTCTTTAAAATTAATTCATACATATTCTTCTGGAAGAGCCAAATTTTGAAAAAGGTCTACAACATGGCCTAGACTAAAATGTTTGTGTATATCTCTCCCTGTACTCATGCTCATATAGATGTATATGTGTGCTTATAAAATAACTTTTGATTATGTATCTGTTTTATTATCAGCCATTTGATAAGCTTAACATTATAAGCTGTCCCCAACATGGCTGAGAAAATGAACTCAGAAGAGTTGTGTTCTGTGTTTGATGATCATGGCTTGCTGGGCTGAACTGGCTCTTTCCAAGTGCCAGCATTAACTTGTTCGTGTGTTCTGGATGGTGCTGCTGGTGGTTTCTGGGACAGCCAGCACACCTTTGTGACCAACCAAAGTTTGATTTCCATTTCCTACCTAAAGGACTGCTACATTATGTATTATTTATTAAAGCCATGACTCTAATTGATGTTTTGTCTCAGTACACTGGATTCAGAGAGCACTTTTTGTTCAAAATACTGTTTCCTTTATTGAGTCCCTGCTGCCATCAACCATACACCCTCAGTCTCATGCTATTTATCTCATCTGCCCCAAATATAATTCTTGTGTGTTTCTTTGAATTTATAAATTACAGAACTGGGTTTGCTTTTGAAATCCACTTAAAATTTTGTATTTCAAAAGGAGATGAAGTAAGATGATTTTAACTATGCCTATTCTGGCTATTTCAAAGACATTACATGATATGAAAAATAGCTCTTCTCCAGCTAGCAGTTTTATTTTATTCTACAGAAATAAATATAGCTGGTCTTATTTTTTTTTTTCTTTAAACATAAATTAATGATAGTTTAATCAGTTTTCTGGCTGTTTACATTTTTTTCCTAGTCGGTTCTGAATCATGATATTTTTGTACATTATATTATGATATAAAAGTAAAATTAATGGCTGTAAAAAGTGACAGAATTCTGCTGTAAGGATGTACAATATTGTTTATTAAAATTACGCTGTTTAAAGAACATTTTACTGAACTTCATTTTTCTTGAACTGCATACTAATTTTAAAGGTCAGTGTGGTTAGTTACCATAGTAGTGACCTAAAAATAACCTTTCCAGTGTACCTGTATATTTCTGATCTGTAGTGTTAGCATTCAGAAATGTTCTTTCCCTTAGAGTTTCAGCAGCTAAATAAGTTGCAACCCCTTCAGCTATACTCATAAAAATTTGCTTCCAGACAACATGGTCTGTTTATTGTGTAATAATCGAAATGGCACTAAATTGCAATGATTGCTGAACACTTAGGAATTGCATTAACCACTTAACTGCTAAACTATTTTCCATTTTCTTCCTCACTGTGAAGTATTATATTGATTTTCCTCTTAGTTAGAGCTGCTTACTCAACCTCTGAGAAGAACAGAATATTTTAGTAGCCTCATACACTGTCATATTTTGAGTCAATCAGCAGTGACCTTGGCAAAGAATTTTCTGGAGATTTTTAAAAAAGCCATCAAACAGAATAGCTTTGTGTGCAGCCATGTATCTTTGCAGAAAACAGGGAAACACAAAACGCCTGTGCTAAGTGAGTTCAGTACATTATGTGGAGGATTAAATCTTTCTCTTCCCCTCTATGCTGGATGGGTTATTTCCTGTACTTTTAATACACCGCTGCTAAGACAAATTGGTGAATAGTTATGAGGCCTTATCCAGGGACTTAATCGCAGCCTGTAATGTGGTGCTGGGAGTGTAATTAAAAACCTAAATACAGTGATAAGTGAAGGATTTTAGTAGAGCTGTTGTATTCTTGGGGGATGTTGATGATTTTTTTGTTTTCTAACTGTTGTTTGTTAACTGAGGCGAAACACAAACATTAGAGCAGTATCAACCTTCAAAGCTCCATGGCGATTGTTAGCTAAACTAGTTGTGTTGCCAAATATTTTACTTTCAGATTGATTTCCTTTTTCTCTCAAAGGTTTATGGAGTTAAATTCTGGCCCTGTTTCTTTTGAGAAAACTTGTCAGAAAAAGCAGAGGGGTTTTTGGGGGGCGGGAATATTTTTTTTTTTAGCAGAACCTTTCTGGAATCTTGCTGAAAAAAAAAAAAAAAGGGGGGGGGGAAGGCTGCTACAGGTAAGGAAGAGTTAACTAGGAATGGAGCGGGGATGCTGGGGGGCAGCAGTGCTGCAGAACATAGCAGTGTTCGTGCGAAGGCAAGTCATTTCCCGAAACACTGCAGACACATGGCCCCAGGCGCTCTAAAACCTTTGGAGACCAAAATGGCTCGCAGGAGTTAGAAGTAATAAGGTGTTTTTCCCTTCTTTCTCCTTCACTGAAATTCTGTAAGGTTGCTATGCATTACCAAGGAACAATGCCACTATTTTTGTGTTTTATATGGGTATTAAGATCCATTACAATTTGACATTTTTAAGATTGGTTATCCTGTAGTTTGGTGTTAAATTGAAGTTGTTTGTTTTGAATTTAATTCTTTCATTTTTCAAAGGAAAAAAGGCAGCACTGCTGTGCTCATAGCTTACTGAAGTATGCCAGGATTTGATGTTTGAATTTAATGCAGACTATCCCAAACTACAGGCAAAATTATCTGTAAAAGAAGTCTTGGGGTTTATATTTCTTTTAATATTTTTTTTTTAAGTCTGAAAGGTGCTTTCTGGCTGGCTTTTCACAATCAGGTTGCAGAAGATACTGCACATCTAATATCTTCGAGGCATACAGTTTCTGGGATTATTTTTAACACTGTGTTACACACCCAAGTCGTATTGTGCTTAATGCAACCTGCTTATGATTATTATAACCCTGCGTGTTTGCAACAGCTAAATAAACTCCACATCAAATAAATGACTGAAGAAACGTTATTAGGCCAGCAGCAAAGCTAAGGACATCTGTTAACTCTTTTTTCAAATGCCCTGTCCTTACTGTTTATTCTAAACATTTATGTTGTTAATTACTACCTAAGTATGAAGTAGCTCGGACAAAGCTGTAAGAGCAGCTGAGGAGGAAGAGAGGGGTTCTGTCCCATTCCTAGCCCTGCTCTGAACGCCACAGCAGCAGCCTGCAGCTCGGTGTTTGTGGGTGAACAGTGGTCAGTCGGGGCAGAGCACTGGATAATCACCTAGATAATCCCATGGATAATCCCGTGGATTTCCGTCGGCGTGGTTACAGCAGTGGTCATTGCTCCAGCCGGTGAGACCTTACCTCCATCAGCAAGGCAGAGTCTGAGCAGCTTCCCCCATTTAGGTCCTGAAAGTCTAGGTTGTTATTGGAGCTGGTGAAAAAAAAATATTTTCTATGAAACTTCCTCTGTCAAAATATATTTTTGTCAAAGATAAAATGTTTAGCAAAAATACATCTGTTTCAAAAACATATTTGTCAAGAAGGTTTCTCAGCTGCGAGATGACATTTCCAGTGAGAAAGTGAGTCTATTGCCGAGTGGCTGCAGCCCAGATCCGGAGATGAAAGATGAATAGTGCCTTAACCACTGGGCTGACAAGTCTCTCTGCCACTCATGTGTGTTATAATGCAGGATGAAAACGTTGTTGAGATTTGAAATGTTTTCCAGCTTAGTCTTTATTAGAAGGTAAAATGTTACACACTAGAACCCAATTCATAGTTCTTTTAAATATCAGTAGTTTACATTTGAAATTCACCTGAGACCAGAAGGTGTTTTGCCAGCTGGCACCAAGAGCGGTCCAGGGCTCATCTTCATTTGTAATTCAGTGAATGGCAAATACCTGATCGCTAAAACAAACAGCATGCCGATTTTCAAAGGTTAGATGGAACTTGAAAGCAACTCTGGTAAATTAAAACAAACAAGCAATAATAAAAGGACCTCCTGCAATTCTCTATAAAGTTTCTCTTGGGAAGTTTGCCAAAATACTGAGAGCTTTTCATCAGCATGATAGAAAAAATAGATGCAAAGTAAGGAGTACTCCATAACTGTGTTTTGTTTCTGTCATCTGAGCAATGTCTGATTTTCAAATTACAGTCTTGCCTCTGATTGGGACTGAAGCAAACCTGTAGTATGTACTTTTCCGAGTGTTTTCCTTGCAGTTGAGTTAGGTGTTGGCTCACTGCAGCGCGGCTGTGGAGGATCACAGCTGCCAGAAACCTCTCCTTCCCTGATCCACCTGCAGCCAGCCTGAGACAAAGGCAGGGCTGCCTGCCTGGATGGCCCAAGGTCCGGGCTGCAGGAGGGCTCCTCTCCTTTGTCCTCCTTCCCCTTGGCCACCCCAGGGCACCCGAGGAGGTCTTGGCCCTGCCGGTGCCTCTCCCTGGCAGAGATTCCCACAGGTGCTCCCCAGAGTCTCTCAGATAAGATCAGGGGCTGGCCAGCTCCTGTTCATGGCCAATGAATTATGCAGCTGGGGTAATTAGGTGGTTTTGTTCTGTGAATCGGGATTATGCTCCTGGGGTGCCACCTAGGAAAGTCTGTGAAACTACATAATAAAAAAGTCATTTTTATGCAGAGGTGGAAATATTCTGAATGCAAAGAAGAATTGGTGGGGGAGGGCAGACCCATTGTCCTCCTGTATTTGGAGGAGAAAAGTGAAGTCCAGTTGTTAACCATTACAGCTACACATGAGCACATTGCATGGGGGGTGGAGGAAGAAGCTTTTTTAGCATAAACTCCAAAAGGCACCGAGTGCTACTCCCTTCCCCCAAGCAGAGCTATAGAATATAGATCCGTTGGTGTGGTTGGAAAACACGTGTGGAATTATATATTCAGGAACTCTGTATATTTGCATGGCACTGTATACCATCTGTGTAGTAGGACCCAGATTACAATTGAAGTCAATATTCCTTAGTTAAACCATAGATTCCATGATATTATTCAGCTGTGTGTTTGGGAAGACATTTGAGGTAACGGACTAGTGTGTAGGTTTGACTTCTCTAACCTCCATGCCTTATGTTTGTGCCTCAAGATAACACTGAATAACATATTTAAACTGCTCATGTGTGAAAAAGCAAAATTATATCTCATGAACTGATTTCTTCACACATTCAAAAAATCGAATTCCCCTTTTGTTCAGATTCTAAACAGGAATCCAAAAGGAAGCAACGTTTGTCCACAAGATGTGGTATTTCAAAATGGAGAAGATACAAGTGCGTTTAAAGAGAAGGCGTTATACTGATTGTAAAAGCTGAATAATTTTACAAAGATACTCCTTTACAAATGTGGTATTCATTGTGTAGGCATTACAGTCTGGTTCACTTGATAATGAGTCAGAGAAATTTACTGAGCTGTTATGATTTACTGTTTTGAGTTGAATATGAATAGTGATAATCATATTTGATTCTTGAATCTTCAGTTTCATCATTCATAAGAGCTGGTATTGTCAAGTACTGTAGTAAAAAATAGAGGGGCATATTCTTGTGGCTGTGATTAGTATATATTAAAAATATAGTTTAGTTTTCCATATGTCTATGTGTATGTAGTAGTTTTGCATGGGTATGTTTAAATTATACCAAAGCCACAGTCTTTCATGTATTTTAATTACTACATAGCTATTTTTGAAGTTTTTTGTAAATGAAGCAGACTTTAAATTTGAAGACAGTCCACCAGATGAGCTGTTCTAGCTGGAATTAGAGCTTACTTTCAAATTCCAACATCTGTATGAAATAGAACTTGATGACATGAGATGCAAATCTTAAAAGTAAAACAAAATAAAACAATAAAACACCAAAACAAAACAAAAACCCTACAGCCCAAACAAAACTCAAAACCAACAAACCCTAATAGTAATAAAAGTTTCAAATGTCTTCTCTCAGTTTACAGAATCTGTCCAGTTTCCTGAAGTTTGGATAGAACTTAGATATATTGCAATAAAATGAACATTTTTTTGTTCACTATGATGCTACTGTTTGGCTTTTATGAGTACACAGAGTAGCAAGGCAATAAGGGGTTATAGTGATGGTGCTGTTTGTGCAGAAACAAAATCAGGCCATAGTGGGGGGTGGTTGGACAGGGACAGCCCAGAAGTTTGCTCCTGTAAGGTATGGAATCCCCTGCAGTTCCACGGAAGGGGATGCCCTTTTCTAAATAAGAGCACAATAGAAACAAAGTGCTTTGGAAATGAGTGTGTAAAGGATATGACAGCATCTTGAGCAATATTTTTCAGAATGAAGAATGTTCCAGTTACTGATTTATCTTTTTCACTGAAAAAAAAAAAAAAACAACAAAAAGAAGGCCTGTAGCTCTGAAGGCATCATTTGTTTAAGACCCTGGCCAAATGAAGTCACCTGGGGAGCAGTGGAGGCTTCTGAAGAGCAGTCTATGATCTGGCTGTGCATTTTGCTGCAATTTAATTTTAAAAGAGCAAGTAGAAGCCAAGATCTAAGAGCTGTGGCAGTTAACAAGAAAAGCTGATATGGGATTATTGAGGTTAGAGTTCAGATAGAACAGATGGTAAAATAGTTATAACCTACTGTACCATATGTTGCTGCTGCACACGTTCAGGTAGCACACTATGTGTACAGTGTGGAATGACCAAGGATCTTAGCACAGATTTGCAGAAGGACCAAAAAAGAGCTTGAAAAATTGATTTAATAATTTCAGGCCAGGTTAATGAGAAAGATGTAATTTGTTAAACCAAACACCAGAACTCGCCATTCCAGTAAGGGATACCAAAAATTAGGCATAACACATAACTGCATCTTTTCTAATTCCCAGAAAACAAAAATGAAGCTTGTGTTTCAGGAAGTCTGTTTCGGGCTCGTTAGACCTGAATTTCTGGGGAAAGTATTGGAATAAAAAAACAAATTCACAGCATTTGAGTTCAGACCATTAAAAACAGGTTACAGTTTGATTTATGATTTTTGTAACTTTTATTCAGGGGCCAGATTGTCAAAAGAGCATGCTGTCTTATTGAGGTACCAATGAAGTGATAAATTTTTCACTGGAAACAACTGGAGCTTCACTGGGTTGGAGTGTGTCAGAAAACTTGCCTGCTGGTCTATCATCACATGCTTTTTAAGGAATCTGATGTGATACCATGAAAACAGGAAGGTAGAAGACAAGAAAAGGGTTAATAAAGTCAGAAGTACTGAGAGAAGAAGTGGAATAGTAGCAAAGAAGAAAAATGAAGGCAGAGAGTTGTGATTTGGAGTGGTGCTAAAGAGCCTCTGGGCTTGAGATTCATCTCGCATTTTATAATGCTCATGTTGTGTTGTATCATAATGCACTAGTGCTGCTGGAGCTGCTGTGCCTCCCCTCCTACTGCCAGTGGTAAAAATAGGCCAGTAGCACCACTGCATGCTAGGGAGCACACAGGGAATGCCAGGCTGTCTCCCTTGGCCCTGTGTGATGGCTGCAGCAATCCCCTCAGCGTGTGCTCCTGTGCTCCTTGGCCGCCCCGCTGCCCTCTCCCACAGCTGCTCCCTTCTCACGCTGCTGCCATGGGTTGTGCCAGCTCCACTGCCTTTTGTTTAACTTAGAAATATCACAGCACCAGCCTCTGGCTTCTGCCAGTACTTTGGTAAAGGTTTTTCTTTTGTAGTTACAGCCTTCTTTTAGATATATTATAAACCAGGACGAATATTCGTGTTTATTTTGGTTTGGGAGTAATTAGATCTGATAGACTTGTCAGTTTATACATTGATTACTGTCAATTGTCAGGACCCATCTGTAAGAGCTCTTCAGTATGTATCAGATGGTTGATTAGGTGATTTTGTGTCTGGCTTAGACTTATTTCTATAATATATTTTAGGGTCAGTTTTAATTAGAGTTGTGTGCACAACTAATCAAGTGGAGCACTTGATTTTGACTACCTGGTTTTTGATGTATTCTAAATAATTAATAACTATGTATGTTGGAGGTGATTTTAATAAAGGAAAGGTGGTGATAGTTGTGACATTTACTTGTTAAATCTTCTTTTCTTGAGGTAGTCTGGGTGATGTTCAAATCTATCAGAATAGTAAATATGAAAAGCTAGGGAGAACTAAGAGTAGAGCTTTAACATCTGAAAAAAATGGTTTTCTGCATCACTGTTTCTCCTCCATGATCATCTATAGACTGAAGACATTTATTCTTTATAGATATTGATATGGATTGCTCAATCATTTTGTTACAGCAAGACAGAGTTGATTAGTTGATTAAGGACTCTTCTGGAAAGTTTTTGTGATGCGCTTAATCCCACTGTTTATGCAGTGAGCTGGATCTGGGACAATTGTGAGTGTGTGAAAGGGTTAACTTTGCAAAAGACAAGTATGTCTGGGGTTTCTTCAAATAGCTCAGTTTGAAATTTAAGTTTTATTCTGTGTTGCTGGCTGTGTTGAATGTAAGTGTCCTTAAAAGATTGGTTGTTTGCTTTGTGGTGAAATGGGCTGACGGATGATAAGGATTTGGGAATTTGTGAAGTAAGAGGAGATTACAGGGTTTCTAAAGTGCAGAGCAAAGTTGAAATTGTCAGTAATGTGTTTATAAATTAAAATTATCTGCTTGTTACTCAAGGCTTGGCTGTCTCATGTTGTCTAATAATGGAGGGAGAAGAAAAACCTGGATTGACATTTAGAGATCAGAGGACAGTATGAAGCAGAGGGCTGGTTTTGGATGTTTGGGGGTGGATTAGCTGGGCAGTCTAATCTCTGATGCAGAGCAGTCAGGAGTGGTGCAGAAGAGAGGAGACATGCAGGTCACCAAGTGTATCTGCTTTGTGCTGGAGAAGTGCCCCTGGTGTGGGAGAGAGACAGGAAGGTGGGAAAGGACCTGAGAAGGAGCATGGTGGGAACAGCACTGGGGACCTGGACGTGCAGGGGGCTCTTCACAGAGGGGAAGGGGGAGCAGTGCAGGGAGAGGGACTCCTTGAAGGTTATTGAGATCTGTAGGAATTTGTTTCCTTTTAGGACCCTTTTTTCTGAGAGTTCTTTGTGCCAATCTAAGTTTTTAAAATGTTTTCCAAACATTTTAAGCAAACCACTAGCTTACAAGAGCCAAGAGTGAGACTTAGCTGTAAGAAATGTGAAGAAATAAGACCTGAATGGCTGAGTGATCTGGTAACTTCTCCCTGCTGGACTCTGTCCTAATGTCTGAAATGCACCAGCCTTAATTATATTCCATGATATTTGCAGTAATAGAGTGTTAGCTGTCTTCCACCTTTTATTTACAAATGTTAATGTCTTTTTTCCTGCACACTGGACTGTGTTCCAGCAATGTGTTTATCCTGCAAGCTGAAGGTATTAGCATTTAGGACTTAATTTTATTGCCACTCAATCCAGAGATAACTGCATTGCCTGCTTTATTTTGGTTTGTTTAATGGGCTGGGTACAGGTAAGGGCCCTGCACTACCCTCAATCCACAGAGGAGCCTGTGGTAATTACAAGGAAAGGTTTAGATCACTGTTCAGAGAGTGACTAATCCACCAGCAGATTCTACACAGGAATGAAGTCCTAAGGAGCTGGTAGATCTGCGGGTGGTTTTGTCCTTTGTTTGACAACTGGTGCATGAAGTCCCTTGATTGGCACTTGCACAGTTGCTGGGAGTGAGCAGGATGGCCAACAGCTGGAAACACAATTATTATAAAGTCTGGGTGTTATACATCATAATTAGGCTTAAGAACCGAAAGTCAGCTGAGATGAATGAGGGCAATTCATGCTCTCCAGAGCTGAGAAAGTGATTTTGTGTTTAAGATCTGGGTACTTTTCTCATGCCCTCCATTGGGGGGCTGGCAGGACAGGAAGCAGCTGTGTGACCCTGTGTGTGGGGTGTTGTGCTGCACAGGAGTGCTGACTGCTCCTCACCAGAACCTGCTGTGAGCGAGTCTGGTCCCCTACAGTGTTCTGCTCAGAGTGTTTTCAGTGAGAGACAGACCAAAAAGCAGCCTTTACTGTATGTAATTATGTGTCTTTTAATTAGATATTTAAACAATTAAATGTTACAGTTATGTGTGTCTAGAGATTGATGAATGTCAAGAATATTTTAATTATTTTATGTTTCTGATTTAATGAAAGCCACAGTCATACAGGTTAGAAAGGAAGGGGCCACCCACTACGTAAAACTGAGAAAGCTTCAAACTAATATCAAGGATATTAGGAAAAAATCAGATGGGAATCCAGTATGTCTCAAGAAAAATGTGAATCCTGCAAGCTGGGCTGTAGGGCTTCTCCCAAAGTTGGTTTGATTCTCTTGACTCCCACTGTAAGAGAGTGCAGGGATGTACAGAGTGACTAGGCTGGAGTAACACAGGCAAATCCTTAAAAAAAACCTCAACAAAACAACAGAAAACAAGGAAAAAACCCTATGTTAGTATTGAAAGATGAGAAGGGTAAAGCACCACAATGCTTGAAAAATAGCAATAAAAAACTTTGGCAGGATTAGTATTTCAAAGGGAGCAGCACTTGATTAAACATTTGGAAAGCATGCGAGGAGAAACATTCCAAGCAAAATGAAAATATACGTGTATGATGGAAACAGGATAAATAGAATATTCCACTTATAATTACCACAGCAAGAATGCAGCCCAAACTTCAGAATTCTTAATCAGGTAAAATTGTCACTGCTTTTAAGTCCAAGTAAGGCAGCGGGTTGTGTTGAGTATGAGATGCTTGTGGAAAAAGATGTTGGCAGGATCCATAGGTGCTCTGAAGAGCAGGTTCACAAGCAAAGGAAATGAGAAGAGCTAGAGCTTGCACCAGCAGTGAGTGTGCTGCAAGGGGCTGGAGGATACAAGGCACTGGGTTCTTGTCAGACCCCAAATGGGCAGTGGGGGTACCAAAAGACCTTGGAAAGGTCAAAGGTCTCTGCAGAATGCAGAGCTTATCTCAAAAACCTGGGTTTCTCTGCCTCACGTCAATGCAGTGATCATTCAGACACTGCATGCATACATTGATTAAGGGGTAAAAAACAGTTGCAGTCTGTTCCTACCTACTGAGGGCTAGGTACTGAACACCCATCTCTTTTGAGCAAGTAAATATCACAGCCCAAAGCTGCCTTACACTTCATCTCATTATTTGTTGGCATTGGGGCAGACTCCTCTCCATTGCAGATAGTTTCCCCTGAAATACCTTATAGCCTGCTTTTTGCCCCTGCTCTCCTTCAGCTGGGGGGAAATGCTGTCTTAGAGGGAGCAATAAGTTGTGAGATTGGAACAGATGCCCAGTTCCCTCAACTGGAAGATTTTGGTTTGATGTTGCTTTACCAAGCAGGTTTTTTATTATAATAGTACTTGCATATGTGACTTGGTGTAATGTAATAAAGGCAAGGAGGAGGTACATATAAAATCTTCTGCTTGTAATGGCAGCCCATTTCTTTGGGTTCACATAACTTCAGATAATTATAAACTGAAGTGATCACATCTGAAGGAAAAATTTTCACGGTATCCATGACTTAGTTTGATTTACCTTCCCCTTATTATTTCTTAATTTAAAAATTACTGCATGCTGTCTTTGAAATGTTGCAATTGTGTTGGTATTTGAAGTACTTGTAAGTACTTGTGCAAATCAGTTTTTCTGATGTTTGTCTGCAGGGCGAGGTGTGTGTTTATGTGCCCAGGGGAAAGGAGATGCATTTGCATCCAGGAGGGTGTAGCAAGTGAACGGCTGCCAAAACAGTCTAGAGGAACAGTTGCACTAAAATAGTACAGGGTAAAAATGTTGGCAAATGAAAATAACCATCTTCTGAAGAAAGCATAGGACTAATCCTCTCTGTAAATGCTGCTCATCTGAAGGTCTAAATGACAGCTTTTGGTGATGAATCCTTCTAAAGACACTTGCAGAGCCACCGTGTTGCACATATGAAGATGCACAGTATTTTTGTAGATATAATTATATTTCATACGGTATTGTTAATCTTTGAGGTGCTGATGAACAGTTATTACATTTCTGTACTTTAGAGGCATCTTAATTTTAGGATGTTTCAGTGAAATCATTACTATTAGCCTCAGTAGGTGTTGAATTAAACCCTAATTTATGTGGGACAGCTAATCATACATAGTATTATACCTGTTTTTCATGTGCCTCTCAGCCAAAGATCTAATAGCATTTTATGCAAGTAAAAACATAATTGCTGCAGAATATCTCCAGAATGTTTCTTGTGATTCAAGACCTCTTATTCATAAGAGCAGTCTGATAGACACCTTATCTTCCCTCTCCTCTGCAGTGCATGCAGCTTGCAGAGACAAAATTCCTGGTGTATTTTACTCCATAGCTTGGCTTTGAATTGCTGCTGTATGATTCCCACTTTCAGACTTTGGCTTGGAGTGAAGTCTGCCACAAGGATGTGCCACGTAGCCTGGGAAGAAACCCAGCAGATCTTTTATCATTATTGCCTTGTCTCTGGCTCTCAGAGACGCGATAGCCGCAGATCAAGACTCTGTTCAAAGCAGAGATGTCAGCACTGAATTGTTTTCTGGTGAAGGAAGGATGGATAAAATATTAAATGCAATCTTCTCCTTGCCCTTATCTTTCTGTTCCCTGACAGGAATATTGTACTGTATTTCCATGGTTCTGTAATTCAGAGTTGAAGGGATGCAGGTTTGTGAAGGAAAACAAAAATTAATTGTTCAACAGTAGAAATTGTTATAAAAATAAACGTACATTGTATTACATTTGCTTTCTTCTGTGAAAGCACTTCTATCTCGAGCAGGGAACAGCACATTTTTGGGACTTCCACACTTTGATTTCCATCCACCTGCTGCTGTAACCATTGTAATTTAATGCACGTAGACACTACTACTTAGTGAGCAGTAGTGTCTGTTTGCCCATTTTGGAATGAGATCATTTTGGAAGACATGTGTCTGTGTGCCTCAGTCCCCTTTCCCAGCAGCCTTAAACCTTTGGGGGATCCTTAGGGATCAAATTGGGTGTGGGGGCCGAGCGGGAGGAGGACAGAGGTAGGAGGGAGCTTGAGCTTTTCAGTCCCTGCAGCTTCTCTGGGAGCTGTTGGCTTGGGTGCAGCAAAGAGAGGCTGGCTGGGCTCTCCAGAGGAGCAGGCTGCACCCTGAGCTCTGGGGTGTGCCACACAGACCTGGGGGCTGAGGAGCTCCTGCAGCCCTGGGGTCCCATGGGGACCCACCTGTGTCACCTGAGGGTGCGACAGGAGCCCACCATGGAGTAGCTCCAGTGCATTTTTGAGATGGGTGAAGGTTTGAGAGCAGGGGGACTCTGCTCCTGTTGTGGCTGGTGAAGGCACAGGCTGTTCTGGAGAGAGGAGAGGTGGTGCACACACTGCAGAGGAGCTCTGCTGTGCTCGGCAGTGCCAGGGAACAGTGACACAAGTGAGGCTTTGCTGGCCTCTCGGTGCACAGGGCTTGGTGCAGTCTCCCTATCACAGACAGGTCTGTTCCTGTGGCAGGCTGTTGTATATTTAGCTACTGATCTTCCAAATCTTTGGTCAGTATGTTATTCTGAGCTGTTTGTATTTCCCTTTGCAAGCAGCGTGAGTTTTCTTATAGAGGAAAATCATGGAAATAGCAAACAGGCTGAGAAAGTTGGCCCAAATCTTGTGTCACGTCTGACATAAATTCAGAATTGCTTCCAAGTGTGCATACTGAATGGGTAACCACTGTGATTCTTCTGAAGCCATCACTCCAGGCTAGGTGGCTTGCAGCATGAAGCCCGTCAGCCCCGCGCTGTTGTTGGGGTGCTGTGAGCTCTGTCCCAGAGCTGACGGGGCTGAGTGAAGCTGTTGAGGCAGGCTGTGCCACTGGGGCTGGGCTTACAGGTTAAACCCGAGCACAGCACCAGTGCAGGGTTACCAGTTCCTGCCTGGGGTTGTCCATGAACTGGTTCTCTCCTCAGCCCTGGCCTGGAGCGGGAGCTGGGGGCAGCCTCAGGTGCTGGGCAGCCCCTGGAGCCCTGCAAGGAGGGCACAGGAGAATCTGTTTGCTCTCTGCTCTGGGCTGAGGCTGTGCAGTCCCAGGTGTGCCCCAGGAAAGGACTGAAGGAGCCTTCAGGAGGGAAGAGAGGCAGCGGGGAAAGGAGGGGCTGGGAGGGCAGGGCATGGGAAGTCACTGTCACTCAGGTTTGGAAGCTGACTCAAAATGAAGAGGCAGAGAGTTCATATATAAATGTCATGGGTTTTTTTCTGGTCTGGAATGTCTCAAGTTTTCCTGAAATTGTAACTAGAAGTTCACTGATACTGAAACTAGCATTGATGTGTATTTGAGTGTGTGGGATTTGGGAATAGCTTGCATGTGGCAGGCCAGGAAATAAAGGAGGTAAACAATTTACAACCTTTTATTCTTTTATTAGAGCTTTTAGCTGTGTAACTCTGATTAGTTGCCATAGATACAGACAACACAGGGGCTTGTTTGGGTTGATGAAAAATCTGTCATGATGATAAAGCATGTGATTTTTCTTGAGAAAATTTTGAATTACTTCAATTCCACTCTTCTTGACCATTATTTTTAACTATACTTCAATTCATGTATGCAATTAAAAAATTGTGGCATTTGGGAATCTGGTTTTTTATACAGCATCTGCAGAATAATTTTGAGTACAGTGGAGGACCAAACGAGCTGGGTTCTAATTTAAATTACTGATCATATTGACACATATAATTAGTGTTCTGTCAGCTTACAGAACTTCTGTATTTCTAAAACAATTTTTATGATTATTTTTCACCTTGTAAAACAACTCCACAATACGATCAGGTAACTGATGGCTCACGAGTGTGGTTACGACTGTGCACAGCTTGGTGCCATGTTCTGGTACTGGTTAAGGATATGATGCTCTTGCTGTGTTGAAGTTCAGTATCTCTAGTGACAAGTGCCATGAATAAGACTTGGCACATCTTAATTCCAGCTACTCTGTCCAAATAGAGAGCAGCTCCTTGCTGTAAATGTAACTCAACTGACTAAAGAAATAGTTTTATATAGAGAATTTAAAAAAAAAAAATGCAGCTTTTCTCTGTTTGGTAATTGTGTGTGGGATGCTCCCAGTCCAGAGTGCTATGGACAATGGTTTACAATGAGTTTAAGGTGGTCACATTGCTTTACATTACCTGTATTTGTCACAGGTCCTGTGGTCAGGATGAATCTGAAATCAGTTCTCTGGGCAGGGGAGACATGCAGCATGGGGCGACAGAGAAGAAGAAGTATTATTTCAGTCAGCTTGATTTAAAGTAAATACACACACAGTGGTTTCTTAAGGACTTAGAAGCAGTGGGCACAGCCCTGGCACAGGGTGCATGGTCAGAGTGCAGTGAGAGGCAGCACAAGGCAGAAGACAGAGAGGAAGAGTTTAAATTATTTTGTTTCTTTTAGGAATGCAGAGTGTTTCTTGGGTTAAGGTCTGAACTCACAGTACTGCTGAATCCATGGATTATGCACTGGGCATGTGTCTGGCTCCAGCATGGATGAGCAGCCCTTGCAGCTGCATTTCCTGTGAGCAGTGAGGTTCAGTGCTCCATCAGTTAATTAACAAAAACTGCTCCACACTGGAGAGCAGAATCCCTTGGCTCAAGTGCTCCAGGTGCCCAAAGCTTGTGGGCTTCTGTCTCCTCCCTGCAAGCTGAGCCACATCCATTGCACTCCATTGAGCCCTTGGTGTTTGTGGTTACAGAAGAGGATTTGCCCCACTGCTGTAATGGAATAAGCAGGAATGGGAGAAATAATATGAATGGTGCAGTTCTGCAAGGAATTGGACTGTGGGGGAAGAGGGAAACAGTGCCATCCATGCCTTGCTCTCAGCAGAGTGTGTGTGTTTCCCCTACAACCTTCCAGTAGTAAAATGACCCTTAACTGTATTCTTAATGTCTGGAGTCAAGATCCTAGAATAAGTATTTCCTGGGGAAAGAAAGGTAGGTTTGAGCAGCAGTAAGTAAATATGGGATATTAAAAGTATAGAAAATTTTACCAGATTTCTTAGAGGTTTCAAAAATAGCTTAAATCTTTTCAGATATTAAAACCTATTTTTCTAAGTTAGAACACTTTATTTTGCTAAAAACCAATTGGAATTAACAAAAACAATGGACTCCTATGGATGAAAAAACAACTGAACATGTGTGCATCAGGTTTCAGTTTAAACTCCATGAGACTGTAGGGGCTGTAATTATGTCCTTTCCTTTTCTAAATATTCAGATCACAGTGTTCTCAGTCCTAGTTTAAGAGTTTTCTCTCTATATATAAAGCCAGGATGAGGTATTCAGCAATTCAGTACCAATGAACCAATTAAAAAATATATGATTATTTAACATAGCTGTTGAAACAAGTATACTAATGTTTGTGTTTATCATCACACAATGTCTAAGTCTTTGTGATTTTTCCATTTAATTTTTTGACTGTTTGCTGAGCATCTCCCCACACTGAGCCCTTCTCTTCAGCAGACCCAGAGGAGAGAACTGGGGTCCCTGTGGGGACTCCCATATTCCACTCACCTGTTCCCAGTCCTTGGATGAGCAGCAGGATCCTGCACACATTTGATTTATTAATGACCTTATCTGCTAAAAATCATTTTGTTCCTGAATTTAAACTGGTCAGATACCCCCTCCAGTGAAGTGTAGCGGGGTGGATTTGTCCTGAGTTGTAAGTGAACAAGGTTTAGCCCCACGTGTTTGCACTTGAGGCCTGTACTCAGGTTAACTCGCTGAGACTCAGAAGAACAGAAAAAATAGTACTAGTAAAAAACCCCTGATGTGATGTGTTAGGAGGAGGCTGGAGGGATGCACTGGAGCTGTTTGGCAGGATGCTGCAGCCCTGAGAGGAGGAAGCCGGGCTGCTGCAGGACTCAGCTGTGCTGTGTTCTCTTGCAGGGCGTGGGGGTGTGCGGGGGCAGCCAGGCCGGGCTGGGCACGGCCTCCCCCCGGCAGTACCCCCGGCAGAAAATCACACGAGTCAACCTCAGGGACTTCATCTTCTTCATGGAACAGGAGCGGGACATGAGCCATTCTCTCCTGCTCTACCGAGCTCTGCTTAAATAAAGCCAACAGTCCTACCGAGTGCTCCACAGAAGCTCAACTTGCTTTGAAAGCTGTCATTTTAATGTGCCTTCTATTTTTTTCAGAAGTCAATGTTCCAGTAATTTGGTTTTGTAAACTTGTCAGACACATGCAATAAATTCCCTTTATGTAAAAACATATATATATATATAAATATATATATATATATATATATATAAACCACAAAAAAAAATGTGCAAAAGGTTTTAAAATGTTAACTCCACAAATGAAATCAACATCAAGGTCTTGCTCCATCTGGCCATTTTAGGTAAGGCTGAAGTAGCTGGTGTTGAAGTTACACAAATGCAATGGCTGACCTAAACCATCTCCTGGCCAGGCCTGGGACAGGTTCACAGGAGTGGGTCCCAGCCTCGGTGTTCACCTGAGTGTTCACTCCTGGTGCTGGGCTTGTTTTGTTTTCAGTTTACTAGCACTGTCTCACTAACCATGGTGATACCTGTCGCTATTTAACTTAGTTGTAATGGCAATTTTTTGCACAGCCAAGAGACTAGCCACTGCACACTCCCACAAATTTGATATATTTAGGATTTTTGCTTTTACTGCACAGCTCATTTCCTGAGCCTTTTGCTGAACCAAATCTTAGGTGTATGAAATCTGTGTGCAGGCTCTCAGCTGAGTTCCCTTGACTTGCTTCCAGTTGTTTTCTAAATCTCATCAACCTTTTGCGCATTTGTAGCAGCTGGTTAGTAACAAGATTCAAAGTTGGGTTTTATTTTCTAAAAAATGTTAATTTATTTATTGCAAATAGTATGGTTTAATGGTGGTTTTAAAAGAGAATATTGTTGGGTAAAGATTTTAGAGTATTCTATATGGATTTTTAAAGTCGCTAAAGGTTTTTGGGGGCCGCGTCCACTCCCGGAGTGGGGAGAGCGGTGAGCCCAGCGGCACCTGGAGCGAGGACACCTCTGCCTTGGACACCGCGCCACGGCCCGGCCAGACGGGCTCCTGAGCAGGCATGTGGCTTTGAGCATGGAGCAGCTGTAAGTACCTGAAGGTGGGGTGAATGCCTTGTGACTGCTTTGCTGAAGCAGAATTTGGGCTCACACGGAAGCCGGTGTGAGTCTGAGAAATGGGGATCGAGTGGGGCACGAACAGCAGGGGCACGAGCTGTGCTGCAGAGTGAACAGTGTTACAGTACCACAGAAGGGAGACATTTGCTTATTTATCTTCTCTGTTTTTACTATGTTATGCTTGCCACTTTTTTGAGGCAATATTTTTTTTGATGGGAAACCATAGCGAAAGCACAAATAGAACTATTTGTCCAATAGTTTTAAAAACAAAGGTTTTAATTATTTTTTAAGGTTTATGAAAAGCAGAAGAAAATTTATACTGCTGCTATTTAGCCAAAAGATTATTCATAAGGTATTTAAGGCCAGGAAGTGTAAAGTTATGTTTTAAATGTATTGATAATTTGTACATATTGTTTATAAAGGCCTTGTGTTTATTAGAGTTACGTTATTTTGATGATTTCTGTACATACTGGTAAATACCCCCAATTTGTGTGAAAACATACTCCCTTATTTGTACTTATTTTGTAAAGAAATAAAACAATTTACTAAAGTAACACATTGAGTGACATACAGTATTAATTTATCAAACATGAATTTCACATTGTCTTGTAGTTCTTAAGCACTGGTCAGAAACATTTTGCATTAAAATATTAACAGAATACCCACAAACAAATATTAAAACCAAATACTTCAATGTTTTGTTGTGCTGATTCTTATCCTTTGTGAAACATCTAATAAAATTGTCAACAAACCTCGGTGCCATCAGCGCAGAGAATGGATGCGCTCAGCAGTGGCTCTCTCCAGCGAGGAGCCCAGCAAGCACAGCAGAACATTCTCTGGCCCTTTCTGGCTGCCACTGGAGCTGCGACAGCCTGGACACAAAGTGCTCGTGAGGCCTCGTGCTCCTCGGGCACGCGGCCAGTGCTCAGCAACAGCGAGTCAGAACAGATTTGCTCCATGGGATCAGGTGAAGAACCAGGCTGGGCTTTGCTTCTTGGCCTTCGCCACGCAGACGTGCTGGCTGCACACCACAGCGGCACCATGCTCTGGGTGCTTTAGAACATCCTAGAGATGCTGAGCAATTTTCTTCATTAAGTTTTGTTGCTGTGGTTTAAGGCCAGAAGTAGATATTCAAATCAGTTTTTTTTGCTGATATTGATGCCTAAAAATATAGGGAAATAAGTAAAAAATATATAAATGAAACTGTAATAATCTTTAAATAAGTGACCTGAAGTTACTAACTAAAAGAACATGTCCTAGCTTAACTTTTTTTTTTTAAAGGCATATTTCTTCTAAGAAAGTGATTGTTTCCACATGTCTTCCTAGCCTTTGTGCTGTTCTGCAGTCAATGCTGTGATGTCATGGTTTAAACTTTCCATCTCAAGCTCACATTTAACTCGGCTGGCGCAGCCTGGAACCCTTTCCAATGCCACCTCAGCAAAGCTGCCCCAACGACGGGAGCTGCTTTATTGAGCCATAAAAAAATACAGTAAACACCAAACTGAGGAAAAACCAACCAACCAACCAACCAACCACAAATACTTCCAACGTTCCACAGATGTGTAAAAGCACCATCCCAGTCTGCGCTGCCCAGACTGCCTGGGGAGAGCACCAGGGCCAGGAGCAGCCCTTGGGATGGAATATCACCTTTATTCCCTGGCTGAGAGGTAAGAACTGGACAGGGTGTGCTGCCAGGAGTGCTCAGCTCACCCCATGCCAGAGGGCAGGGCAGGAGTGGATACAGGATAAAAACAAGAACCTGAATGGACTACTGAGGGATACTTTGGACTTAAAGGTATGAAAGTAATAAATAAAACACTTCTATCTTTTTGTAAGACATGGCTACAAAGAAGAGGCAGGAGAGTGGGTTAATAAAATACATTTAAGACAGAGAAAGAAAGCTTTCACCCCTCTTATTCAGCCGGGCTGACTGGGGCCTGTAGGACAGAAATGGGGTGCAGACAGCAGCACTGTTCCTCCTCAGGGGGGAGGGCAGGAAGGAGGAATAAGACATCAGCAGGCTGCTGTGTCACAGGCTGGAGTATGTTCTGCCTGTGTTGTGATCACTGCTCCCAGCCCTGACAGGATGAAGATGAGAGACAATCCAGCCATGGGAAAGGAGGCTTCTCCCACTGAACTGGACAGTGGAACAGAGGATTGACAGGTAAGATTTCTGAGAGAGACGGGACTTCAAAATCCTTGCTAAAAAAGTTTTTAAAATCAATTTGCTTGTAAGACAAAACAAGCAGGGGGGTGCCTTTGGCTTGCCTCAGACCAAAGCTATGGAAAGCTGGATGTTAACACAGGATTCTTTATCACAGAGCCTCTCTCTGCAAACACCCAGCCCAGACAGACACTGCACCTCAGAGCAGCACGGGCCACCAAAGCGACTCCTGCTCACCCACTCCATGGTGCAAGGACAGACTGCAGGCCACAGTCTGGTGTTAAAAACCCTGGGATCATTGATTTGCTGTAAACAATGCTGAGGATGTTTAAATACTGCAGTTTTGGGTGTCACTGGGATGAGGCTGAGCTCGGGTCTAGGGAGAAAGGCTCCTTTCAGTGCTGAACAGCACCTGAACATGGACAGGTCTGCATCCCATTTAGAGAATTTGATTCTATACATTTTATTTCTTCTGAAGGTAAGATATGGACAGGGGGAAAGCAGTGACCATCTCTGCTACTCTGCTGAAAATCTCCAAAGAGAATATGCCAAAAACTGAGTATCAGCTGCAACTCCCCATGTACAGGGACACATGCACATTATTAAATAGGGGATTTGTGCTCACATTTAATATGTGCTGTCTTCCAGTATTGCAAGCACATCTGATTTTGTTGGGAGGTTTTCCAAATGGAAACCTGATCCTTTCATTTAAATTGTGCAGAATATTAACAAATACATTCTTAATTATGAAGACTTAATGTTCAACATTCACAAGCATCACAGAATTTTCTCTAAGGTAAATTTGTGACTCCCACCAGAACCTATTGCAAGGAATTGAAAAAACCTGTAACTATATAAAATTACAAATGGGTGTACAATTAAGAATTACTGTATTCTTTTTCTGCCTATTAGGTGTTGATGTTCTTTATTTTACACCCACAGTTCTTGATGTAAAGCATGTAATGAAAATATTTTTCTAATATAGAAAAAATGTATAAATATTGCAATTTTGTGCTACCAAATACATTGAGCAGAGCATAGGGAGGCAGAAGTAATGTATCACCTGAGCAAACAGCAGACAGGCTTTCTGTGTTGCTCTGTGGGACTCTTTGCAAGCAATTCTGCTCTTCCAAGCACTACCCATCTTAAATCTGTGCATTTGCCTCACTGTACTTCCAACTTTTGACTTAATATTGTTTTGCCAAAAAAATCCTTGGAGGGGGAAGAGCAGTGCCTGTGTGCTGACCAGAGTTCATCAGAGCCAATGCTAATTAGCTGCTGGTTTCATCAGCCTTTGGTCTCAGAAATGCATCATTTTCCAGAAAGTGTTTGAAAACACTTTCTATTAATTATATAGTAAAATGATGTAATTTAGTAAAATGATGTAATTTAACAGGATTACTTATACTGTAGACTCTTTGACAGAAATTTTTTCCACAACATGAACTTGCAAAGAGACCCTTTGATTCTGTCTGAATTCTGACTGAATTCAAAACACATTCAAATAATAACAGTAATTAGTGCTCAGCTTTTGCTCCACATGTAGCACATGCATCCCAGGAGTCGCAGCACTGGATAAAAGAGCGGAGTGCCCGGCCGTGTGGGCACCCAGAGCTGTGCCAGGCAGGGCTGAGCTGCTGGGACCCTCCGTGCTTTCAGCTCCTCTCATTCCTGGTGCCATCTCACAGGCTGCCGGGACAGCAGGGCTGGCACACAAGAGCTCCTCCCGTGCTCCCAGCACAGCAGTGGGGACCCTCCCTGTCCCCGTGCAGGACAGAGCTGCCTCTGAGCCCCAAACCTTGCCAGCTGTGGAACTGCTCGGGGCCGGGCAGAATTCACCACAGCCTGCTGAGCCAGATTCACCTGTGGGCAGCCAAAGGCCACCCGAGCCCGGGGCTGGGATGTTCCAGCCCAGGGGGCACTGCCCTCGCAGGGGGCACTGCCCACGGGGGCACTGCCCACGCAGGGGTCACTGCCCACTCAGGGGTCCCTGCCCACGCAGGGGTCACTGCCCACGGGGGCACTGCCGACCCCTGGGGGGAGGCAGAAGTAATGTATCACCTGAGCAAACAGCAGACAGGCTTTCTGTGTTGCTCTGTGGGACTCTTTGCAAGCAATTCTGCTCTTCCAAGCACTACCCATCTTAAATCTGTGCATTTGCCTCACTGTACTTCCAACTTTTGACTTAATATTGTTTTGCCAAAAAAATCCTTGGAGGGGGAAGAGCAGTGCCTGTGTGCTGACCAGAGTTCATCAGAGCCAATGCTAATTAGCTGCTGGTTTCATCAGCCTTTGGTCTCAGAAATGCATCATTTTCCAGAAAGTGTTTGAAAACACTTTCTATTAATTATATAGTAAAATGATGTAATTTAGTAAAATGATGTAATTTAACAGGATTACTTATACTGTAGACTCTTTGACAGAAATTTTTTCCACAACATGAACTTGCAAAGAGACCCTTTGATTCTGTCTGAATTCTGACTGAATTCAAAACACATTCAAATAATAACAGTAATTAGTGCTCAGCTTTTGCTCCACATGTAGCACATGCATCCCAGGAGTCGCAGCACTGGATAAAAGAGCGGAGTGCCCGGCCGTGTGGGCACCCAGAGCTGTGCCAGGCAGGGCTGAGCTGCTGGGACCCTCCGTGCTTTCAGCTCCTCTCATTCCTGGTGCCATCTCACAGGCTGCCGGGACAGCAGGGCTGGCACACAAGAGCTCCTCCCGTGCTCCCAGCACAGCAGTGGGGACCCTCCCTGTCCCCGTGCAGGACAGAGCTGCCTCTGAGCCCCAAACCTTGCCAGCCGTGGAACTGCTCGGGGCCGGGCAGAATTCACCACAGCCTGCTGAGCCAGATTCACCTGTGGGGGCCAAAGGCCACCCAAGCCCGGGGCTGGGATGTTCCAGCCCAGGGGTCACTGCCCACGCAGGGGTCACTGCCCACGGGGGCACTGCCCACGCAGGGGTCACTGCCCACTCAGGGGTCACTGCCCTCCCAGGGGTCACTGCCCACTCAGGGGGCACTGCCCTCGCAGGGGTCCCTGCCCACGCAGGGGGCACTGCCCTCGCAGGGGTCACTGCCCTCGCAGGGGGCACTGCCCACGGGGGCACTGCCCTCCCAGGGGTCCCTGCCCACTCAGGGGGCACTGCCCACGCAGGGGTCACTGCCCACGGGGGCACTGCCCTCGCAGGGGTCACCGCCGCCTCCCGCCGCCTCTGCAGGGCAGGGGACCCTGCTGAGGATGTCCCCGGCAGCCTGGCAGGCGCACGGTGCCCGAGCCTGACGTGCAGCACCCACGGCATCTCCGGGGTCTTGTCCTCCCTGCTGCCGCCCTCCCTGCCCAGCCAGACCAGCTTCTCCCTGGGATTTTGCCCACAGGGAGTTTATCCAGGCGGCCACGGCATTCCCAGAGCCCAGATCACAGCCACAGCAGAGGACGGTCATTTGGGAAATGCTCCCCTCTGGGTTGATGTCCCTGCCCGTAACACGAGCATCTGCAGCCTATTCCAAAGGAATACGCAGGGATCCAAGAGCTCTGCCCTGCCCAGTTAAGGGCACTGGTTCCTGCCCGGACAGGCACAGCAGCAGAGCCCCGGTGATCCCTGGCCGATGGCACCGGGCTGCTGCCTACACACAGGCCACGTATTCATTCCTGCTGCCATCCACCTATCTGTCCAGTTATCTTCTTTTGTTTCATATGTTTAATTTTAAACCGAATGTCAAAACTCTGAGTATAAAATGAAATACATTTTTGTTTAAAATACTCTGGGCAATTTTTATAGAACATCCTTTTGAAAAAAAAAAAAAGTGCAGAGATCAATTTTTTTAAGTCCATCCCGCAGGCACCATCATTTAATTATGAGTGAGACATAAATTATGCATTTACACATTGTTGCATTTTCTATAAAATGGTGTGGAGATTTTTTTTGTAGTTTTTGGAACTCTCTCTTTCTTCCTAGAGGCACTTTGGAGGAAAAAAAAAACTGCCGAAGGCTATACATTGATGAAAAAAATTAGCATTTATCAGTATAACACCATTATGAGGCCAGCATGGCACTAACATACACAAAATCTAAATGTATTTTTCTGCTTAGACTTAGGAAAACCTGAAAGACTGTGATCTCACCAGGCAGAAAAATGTTTCCTTGCAGTATAAGCACCGAAAGTAATTGGGCAGAAGCAAATAATTTGCATATAATTGAAGAAGCCACAGTAAAACAGCAGCCCAGCCCCGAGGAGGCAGCAGGACAGGCCGTTCATTACCTGCACGGAGTTCAGCCGGCAGTATCCATTCAAGGGAAACCTGATAACGTGGGTGGGGTCCTGGTTCCAGCCCGCGTTCACCGAGTTGCACATGACATCCCCCGTCTCCGGGAAGATCTCTTCTATCAAAGCCTTCTCCCCACTCAATGCAATTCTTTCCCCCAGATCTGGAGTCACTCTTACAACCAAGCAGTCACAAGGCTGGAAATGTTTCCTTTGTTCTTTCTCTTGTTTCCATCGCTCAAGTTCCTTAATCATTGGCTGCAGCTGGTAATACTTTGCTTCTTCATATAAAAGATTAAAGTCCTGGGAAAGAAAAAAAAAAAGAGAGGGAGAGAGAGAAACTAGAAATGCTTATAGTTCTCTTTTAAAAATGAGTATTGTTCCTCTTTGACCTACTTAGGCTTATGTATTGTCAGCAAGAGAGCAAAGGCAACAGGTACCCACGTACTTACACCTCCACAGAAACCACACGGTGCTGGTGTGGAATTGTTTGGGCTGACTGAGAAGTTCCCATTGCACTGAATTATCCTTTCATTTATTATCCCACAAGCTCCATGCCAGAAGGCTTCACTCTTGGGTTAAGAAATCAAAATAGCTGGTTGCAGTAAACAAAGCTCACTGATGTAAGAGAAGATGTTCCAAGCCCTGCTCTCCATGGTGGCTCGGACACTTCTGATCCCACAGCAGATCTCAGGCTCCGCTGCCGCCGCTCGCCCGACAGGAGATGGAGATGTCAGTTCAGCTTCACTTCTCACCTGCCTTTGCTGAGGCTGAATTCATCCACAGCAGCTGAGCTGCTGTCTGCTGTTGATGACTATTCATGTGTTTCAAGCCTACTTTGTCTCACTTTTACTCCGGTAAATGACACGGAGGTGGTGACCATGCTGCTGGCTGGGAGCTCAGCCATGTGCTCCAAGGGCTGCAGAGAAGCACTTCTTCCCTGCCATTCGTCCATCACTTCACTTGGGCTTTGGGCAATTCAAATTCCCAGTTTGATCCAATTCCCAGTTCAGTGATTGTTTCATCAGACTCTGACAGATCTTCCCAGCCCAGCTGAAACATGTGGGAGTACAGAGAGGCAAAGGGTGTGAGCCCCCCAGGCCCCAGGAGGCAGCTGAGCCCCCCAGGCCCAGCCAGAGCAGGGGGAGAGGGAGAGGTCCTGGGGGCACTCTGCTCCCCCAGCCTCACAGGAGCTCAGCTGCTCCCTGCAGACACCTGGCTTTGCTCTCCCAGCTCCTGCACCTCTTGACATACACAAATGCTGCCCCACGGCTGCTCCTGTGGGGTGTGCTGGAGGTCAACACTGACAGAGGCCAGTTCTACACCAGTGACATGAAAAATAAAATGAAAAGAAAAATCAAGACTGAAATGGCTGGAATCATTTGGACTGGAAAGAATGATACGACAAGAAGCAATCAAGTAATGGGCACCAAAAGCACATGAAAAATAACGGGTGTGCTGCTGCCCCAGGACTCAGGGAGGAGGGGAATCAAAGGCCAATGAAGATGCAGCAAAAAAAGGTGCAACTCTACATACAGGTGTGGAATTAACCTGTAAAATCTCCTGCTGCAGGGTATTACTGAACCAAAGCAGTTATCTCTGCTCAAATTTGGCACCACAGACCCACTGGTAGTGGAGGTGCTCCTTCACCCCAGGGCTGCCTGCAGCCTGGAGACATATGAATATTCACAGTGACAGGGCAAGGTGAGCGACTTACAAAAGGGACATCCAATCCTTTACATCTCTTTGATGTCTGCTGAGGTGGGGACAATGTGCACACAGCTAAGGCAGAAAAAAGGACTGGAGGATAAGAGGAGCAGAGAGGAAGAGGGATAAGAGCGAGTGGGAAGAAATGAGGGCAACAAACACTCTCACGGGACAGCTTGAAGATGGAAAACACAGAAGATTAAAGAAGAAATCATGCAGAGAGCATGCTGCAAACAACCAACAGCCAGTGCTGGGAACAGGCCAGGCAAAGAGCTGTGGAGGCTGCCTGCACTACCTGGGCTCAGGTAAGACAGCACCAGCCCCAAAGCCTCGTCCTCTGCTGGAAGGTGTTCTCACCCTTCCCAAAACCAGCACTCTCTGCTGAACCATTCCTGCTTTCCTCTGTCCACCAGTGATGCTCCCTCAGTACTGAATAGGGGTTCAGTTTAAACCTACAGGGATTAGTGGCCTAATAAAAAAAAAAAAATATCTGAAATCTCTGTGCAGGACACTGAACCAGCACAGTCTACCAGCTGTGTTAGGTACAGAGGTGTGTGGAGTGGCCTGCCAAATGTTCACTTGGCATCTGCTGGTGCCATGGATTGCTCTTCCAAGCAAGGAAACATGCAATGCTAAGGAAAAATGTAATGGTGTAGAGTGATCAGGAGCACCCAGTACTTTCTGAAGGCAATGGAAAGTCATCTGCTGTTTTCAATAGGTCCTGAAAAACCAGTTTTGGAGTATCTGGGTTCATGGACACTATAAAATAAGGTATTATTTGTAAAATCAATCAAGTGAATATGTGCTAAGAAAACTCAACAGTAAAACCTGGAAGAGATGGTACAGTGAAAGAAAGAACAGCCCTTCATGGCTGCGAGCAGAGAGTGCACAGGGCTCCTGAGGCTGGATGCAAACCCACTGCAGTACAGATCTGTGAGTGGCCCCTGCCTCTGCACTGGCCCGGCCGTATCCTGAACCTCAGTGGCCCTGCACCCTCGGGCCAGAACAGCAGTGCCATAAACCAAGCAAAGCCCAGATCACACCAGCCCTGCTTCTCCCACAGCCCACTCAGCCCACCCCACCAACTGCAGCTTTCCAGTGACTCTGCTGGCTGTCATTTGCCCGAAAACGAACAGGATAAATTTTACATCCTGATACCATTTTGTGAGAAGAAAACCTGCTTTCAAATGGAACAGCTCTTCCACTACTGCTCCCAAAACGAGAGAGCCACGCTTCAGGGGGCTGTGTGGAAATCAGGGCTGAGCTGGAGCATCAGGTGCTGGGCCAAGTTGTTTGGGTTACTCTCCAAAGTCAGGCTCTCCTGCCTGTGCCCATTCCACACTCTGGTTCAGCACAAATGTGGGAAGGGTTGTGCACCTGAAGAAGGGCCCTGTAACAGGGAACTGAGGTGTGCTGGTGCCAGGAGGTGATGTCAGGGAATCGGGGCACCACTGTCAGGCAGTGCCAGTAAGGGGAATTCCTTGTGCTGTAGTAAGAGGGGATAAAAAAGAGTCTTCTGTAGCAAGAGGATTTCACTGCAGTCCACCAGTGACAGTGCTGGGAAGGGACACCTTGTGTGACCCCACTGCACTGCTGCCCACAGCCACCAGCAGCAAACACTGTCCCTGCTCCTCTTATGGGACTTTTGGCCTTTCTGCAGGGAGGGACTGGGGCATCCTGAGGGAATCTGACACTGTGTTTAGGGAGGGAAGAGTGTTTCACAGAGCCAGGAACACAGAACGAGTGGCTCACAGCGTGGGGGCCAGGTTCTCTAGATCCTGTACTTGGACAGGGTCATGGGCTCTGCACACCAAGCCCACAAACTTTCCCTCCAGGTTTTACACATTGTTCAGAGTTCTGTGACCAGATCAGGAGAGCCCAGCTCTGGACTATCTGCACTGAATGCCTGGGATGCCCAGGTGACACTGGCATAGGTACACTCCTACCCTTGCACTGCAGATATCAAACCCTACCCTGATGATTTATTTACCATTAACATGAAATGTAAAGCAGAAGAATGAAACCCACAAGAGCCCTCGCCAGGGAGGTGCCACAGGAACTGCAGGAGAACATTTCCATGCTGCTGGTTGTGGTAAGTTACCAAAGGCAGATGCAGCCATGACTGCTCCTGGCCCCATCCAGGAGAGGCACATCCCACTGGTACAGGCAGGAGCAGCCCAGTGGCCACGGGCACAGAGGGTCACAGCCCAGGGCACAGCTCTGTGCCACGCCAGCCCTGATCCCTGCACAGGGACACCTGCAGCTCCCTCCCACAGCGGCTCCAGCCCGGTGGGGCAGTGCTGCTGGCACCATTCCACAGCAGATTTTGTGCAATACCCAGGACTTCCTTGTCCTGCAGGACTCAAGCATCTCCCATTTCTTACAAGCATTATTTCCCTGTGTTCCCAGCTCCCTGCCAGCAGCACCAGAGCCAAGCACTATGACAGATAGTGGAACTGCTTCTCTTTAGCCCAGGGACACATTTTCCTCTGGAGGTGATTCCCACCACCAGTGGCAGTCACAAGCAGGGTGCTCTTTGATAGACTGAAAGGGGAGATAGTACAGCCCTCAATTTTTTTTTTATTAAAAAAAGCCTTTACAGCTACCATGAGCCTTCAACCTCCTGTGGCTGTTGCAGGAACCAGTGGGAAGTTCTGCCAGGTCACTTGTGGAAGGGAGCAGACAGGCAGGGATGCACACAGCCTTTCTCCAGCCACAGCTTCTGGCCTACATGTAGATCTCACTGGCAACATTAACAGATCTTTCAAAGACGCAGCCTTTTACCTTTCAGAAAATAATTTTCTGCTTTTTGTTCAGTAAAAAAGCTTTTTCTGTGGTGGATTTCAAGTGGGCTAAATTCTAGCAGTCACCTGTGACAAGGGTGACACCTTTCTGGGGAGGAGGTGTGACCTCCAGGCCAGCAGTGCTGCTGCTCCCATGCCAGGGCCAGCAGGCTGGTTCAGATCTGCCACCCAGGGCAGGCACACACTGAGCCCATGTGTCCCACAGAGCTGGTGCTGTTCTCTCAGTACCAAAGGCATCCTTTATTTTTGCCCCTAATGGTGACTCCTGAACAGGCTGAAATGGCTCTTCTGTCCATTTTTCACTTGTTATTCTTTATTACATGAAACAACAAACTGTCATCCTAAGTCAATGTTTCTTTTATATTTTTAGTGCTGTGAAGATCTGACTCCTGGCTATGAAAGAAAGTTGCTCACTTCTACAATGACAACTGCACTGTTTCCTGAGGTCAGTTTGAGAGACTTTAGATGCAAGCACACAAATTTTGTAACTGTGTTAATAAATTAGAGTGGTGGCCCTGTAATTTTGGTGCCACATGTGGTCTCTGCAATCCACATTAAACTCTTTGTTTTCCTTTGTGCTCCTCTTTGACAGGGAACAACAATACTCACATTGCCTGTGTCTGTTCCTGTCTGATGCTCTCTGAGCAGGGAGTGAGTCCCGAACAAGACCCACAGCAGCTCCTGTGTGCAGCTGGGCAGGGACAGTGAAGGGGACACGTGCTGCTCCTGGGGCAGCCCCTCTGCTGGCAGGGGACACCAAGGAGGGGACTTTGGGCACCAGGGGAGGAGCAGCTCCTGTGGCAGCCAGCCCTGAGAGCAGTGGCAGAGCTGAGCTGGCCCCAAGCCGGGCACCAGCAGCAGCTGGGACGGGCTGGCTGCAGGGCACAGCCAGGCACACTGCCCTCAGCACGGGGCTCAAAATCCCCCAAACCCAGGAAAGCTACAGGAACCACAGGAGTGCTGCTTTCAGCAGCAAGACCTGGGAGACACTTTCAAGTTCTGGCTTAGTAGCAGTTGCAAGTGTAATTAATATTCACTGTAAACACACGACTCAGACTTGATAATAAAGAACCACTAGCCTCAGAACACACACCCCACTTTCTCTGCATTTCAGTGTTAACTTCGTCTGAAAACACCACTGAAATAGCAAACACAGTAATGCTGGTGTGGTACTAGCATTCCAAACTTTCCAAAATAACCATCTGAGCAGCAATTCAAGTTGAAAAGCAACTTGGCTAAACCTTGAGGCTAATAAACTGCTTGATTAAATTAAGGGGTAAAAACTAATAAATATTCAAAACACTTGATAGTGCTTTGTTTGACATAAAGAACATTTAATGCAAGTCTCACTGGAAAAGCTGTCAGGTTTTATACCTTAAATAGAGTTTTGCATTTAGAAACACCGAGTGATTCCATTTGCTGCCTTTGATTATTGTCTTCTGTCACTTTAATCATGCTGGCAAAATTACACGATTTCTGTGAAGTTAAATCCGTTTACAGTGCAGTTTTAATACAGCTTTACAGCTCATTCTTCTATGCATTTTGATTTAGTTACTCCCTACCTAGCAATGCTTTGCTTTGTTCTTGAGCCCTCATTAGCCTGGGGTTTGCTCTAAAGCTCTCCCAGGGAGGAGCTCACTGAAATGCAGCTCCCCCAGTGCAGAGGGGTGGTGGGGGGCAGGCCCTGAGCGGGCACAGAGCCCTCCCCGAGCCCCCAGCCCTGCCAGGCTCACTCTGCAGACAAGCCCTGGGCATCCTCTCCCCTGCAGAATCCAGCCAAATCCTGCTGCTTCTGTGACTGAGCATCTCTGAAATCTGGATGCTGGTGGAGGCCATAATCAACTCAAACCACCTCTCTCTTCTCTCTACCCCTCTCTTCACAGAATTCCCAGAATTCCGAGGTTGGAAGAGACCTTCAAGGTCATCGAGTCCAACCCAGCCCCAACACCCCAACTAAACCCTGGCCCCCAGTGCCACATCCAGGCTTTGTTAAACACACCCAGTGATGGTGACTGCACCACCTCCCCAGGCAGCCATTCCAGAACTTTATCACTCTTTCTGTGAAAAACTTTTTCCTGATATCCAACCTGTATTCCCCTTGGTGCAGCTTGAGACTGTGTGCTCTGGTTGTGTCAGTGCTGTCTGGAGAAAGAGACCAACCCCACCTGAGCACAGGCACCTTTCAGGAGCTGTGCAGCGTGATAAGGTCACCTCTGAGTCTCCTTTTCTCCAGGCTGAGCACCCCCAGCTCCCTCAGGGGTTCCTCACAGGGTTTGTGTTCCCAGCCCCTCTCCAGCCTCGTTGCCTCCCCTGGGCGTGTCCAAGGCTCCCAAGGTCCTTCCCAAAGTGAGGGCCCAGAACTGGGCACAGCACTCGAGGTGTGGCCTCTTCTCACACTGCCCCACTGGACTGAACAAAACACAGCTGCTAAAGCATCTCTCCTGTGCCTCTCCCACCTCTCCATCCACCCCTTCCCTTGATCCATCCTACAACTCCAGGACTGCTCTGGTCTTTAGCTCCACTAAAGACCAGAATTTACACACAGGTAATTTCATTTCTCTGCAGAGTTTTCTCCCACCCAGCCCTCATTTCTCATTTCCCCCCATTCCACAGGGCACTTCTCCAGCCCATCTGCCACTCACCAGGAACGCCAGTGCTCAGGACAGCCCTTCTGGGCTGAGCTCAAACCAGGACTGCCAAAACCTGCCCCTGCCAGGTGTGAGCTGCAGACCCTCCCACGGTGGGTCAGACATGACTGTCCTGCTAGCTCAGGTGAGAGTGGCTGAGCTGGGCACCAGGACCAGCCCTGCTCCAAAGCAAGAGCCACCACCACCACTCTGGACTCACTCAGTCCCAACCCAAGTGGTCCTGTGCCCAGACAGTACAACAAAGTGAAATGGCACTCTTTCAGAGAAAGCAGAAGTTTTCCTTCATAGCAAAGCTCTGCATCCTCTGACTGGCAGAGCCCCATCTGCCATCCCAATTTATTCATCATTTCATCCTGGAATAAGTGCTTTTGTTGAATCTTGTCATCTACAGTTTGGACACTTTTGTCTTCTAATTTTCATACATCAGGGTGACAATGCTGGAAGTTTCCTAAGCGCAAAGCCAAACAAACAAGGCCAAAAGCAGAGCCTTTAAACAATCAGGGCCTCAGAGAAACAACCATGACTTCATACAAAACATGTCCTGCTCCTTAGAAAGCCCTCAGTCAATTCCATCTCCCACGAATATTTTGACATTAACTGTGAGCAGATTACTTCCTGAAATCAAACTATCTGCATTGGTTATGTCTAACACAAATCCTCATGGGCTTGTTTAAAGGTTTCTTTTTTATAGCAAAAAGATTTACACAGTTCAAGTCCTCTATGTATCAAACTTGAAACATTTCTTTCAGAGTCTGAGCATTAAACCCTGCTAAGTGCAAGTTGCTGATGTTGCTTCTTAATTGTTGTTATACCCTGATAAATAAGCTAAAAATGTGAGAAAATACAATTAGTTTAGAAAAACTGATTTAGCTATAAGCCTCATCGTTTAACTTTTCTTGGTATCCATGACAACCACTGGCTCATTTATTAAATAATAGCATCCCTGGTGTAATACACAAGTACTAAAAATCCTAACAAATAAACAGCAACATTTAGTTAAGTGTGTTTAGGTCAAGCATAGAAACCAACCTGCCCCAAAACAAATGACAGAACGGAGCAAAAAACACATTGCAGACTCTAGCTTTCCTTACCTTAAAGTCATCTGGGAGCAGTAGCTTAGATGTCCTTAGGAAGCTTAATATATATCTGAAAATTTCCCCATCTCGATCAATGAAATAATGTTGTTTTAAACTGTCCAAGACAATAGGCTCTGTGCCATTAAACAGACGACTTATTCTGAAAAAAAGAGAAGAGAAAAAGAAATGGGCAAAAGAGACAAAATCTCATTACAGCCTTGGGGCTTAAGAACAACCAATTTAGGTGCATCAATTCAGCGTGCATAAGGTGATGCAGGATGTTAATTTGGTGACAAACACGGGCACTGGGGCAGGTGCCCTGGGTGAGGGCAGTGAGGGTCCCACGCTGCCCTCAGCCTGGCACGCCCCTGCCCCACCAGGAAAGGCCCTGGAACCCTCACCCCACGGCTGGCAGAGGGATCCTGGGGAGAACACGAGCCCCTGGCTGTGACACGTCCCTGTCCTCCCTGTCCTGCTAACAGGGAACCAAGTGGCTACTCCAGGGCTGGGCTCCTGGCCATGAGCTGGCCTCCAGCTCAGCTGGCATTTGACCAAACACCATCCAAGCCTTCCTGTGCTGAAGGAGAGGCTGCCCAGGCACTGAGATGGGCTGCATGGACCTCTCAGTGTCCATCCAATGCAGAAAAGCAGAAAGCAATGGCCCATGCAGCCCGACAGTGTCACCACCAGCAGCACTGGGGATGAGCCTGGCAGGGGGAGAGCACCCTGGCAAATCTTTTGTGAAGAAAAAAAATGGGATCAAGACCTGTGTGACCGGGGCATCAGCTGATTATGGGACCAAAGGACCACATCAGCTACACCACTCCAGGTTTTTCCAGTCCCAAGGAGAGCAAACCAGGCATCTGCCTAGCTGCTGCTCCTCCAGCCTCTCCCCTCCAAATGCCTGCCTCCTCTCACAAGGCTTTGTCTTCCCATGAGAAATAACCCAGCTGAATATATGTTCTTGAAAGGGAAAACGCAGGAGACAGACAGCAGCGACCTATTAAGTAATTGAGTCCATCTCTGTGACAGTGCAGCATTGTTCCCAACTGCAGTTGTCTCATCTTTCAAAGTCGAGTCTTAAATAATCCTGCCATGAGGACTCCTCCATTTCCCAGAGAGCCCATCCCACAGCTGGCTGCATTTCACTATCGAGCCAGCCCTTCAAATGGCCCATGAAATCCCCCGTGAGCTGGCTGAGTCCAGGCCAGGGCTTTCCCCTTCCCTGGAAAACAGCTCATCAAGCCTTGCTGCAGGCCATGTCCAGCACTGCTGCTGCCCAGCCTCGCTGCCTCCCTGCTCCCAGCACCAGCACCCAGCCCCAGCAGCATGGGGAGCATCTGCAAGTGATGCCAGTGCCCACCCAGGTGCTGGCAAGGGGCAGGTTTGCTGCCCCCCTGCCCTGCTGCTGCTCCTGCCTGTGCCCTGGCCCACAGCTGCACCTTGCGCTCATCTTCTAACTTGCTAATATGGTTGTAAATTTATTAATGCACCATTTATATCTAAATAAAATGTGGATATAATAAATAAAACTGGACATGGTAAGTCTCCACTGAATTTTGCTAAAAAACCTTTCTGCCCTCTTAATTAAGGAAGCTCCAGGTTTTACTGCCTGCTCTCATGCCCATGCCAGCACACAGCTAGTCTGAATTACTTGTGAGAATAACCAAGTGCTCTCCTAAACCCTAATTATAACATTTACTGTTTTCTCCAACCTCCAGCGTTCCTACAGTATCAGAGAATACCATCCAGTTCACCTGGCAACATTTAATTTATATAATCACAAGGCTCAGTAAGACTCCTGTAATTCACTGTGTTCTTTTTTGTTGTTATTTTAAGGCCATTTGCCCAAGACAGTTAAATACACTGCTTTGTGCAGCATTACACTTTATTCCAGGAACCAGACAGTTAATTTATTTCCTTTGGCAGTGTGCTGTGATGGGATACACTGAAAGCAGAGGAAGCACTGATAGCTTAAGGTTCAGTACATACATTTACTGAGTAAATTTGCATGGCTATCTCAAGTTTTGAGATCTTACATCTGAGCAAGCTGAGCTGTGGCTGAAGCCTCCTCCCCTCTGCTGCCCTTTCTCTGTGGAGCCTGCAGAAGCAAAGCTGCTCTGCTCTGCACGGGCACAGGGGAAGGTCTGCCAACAACGACAGGGTGCAGAGAAGACAGGGTACAAAACTTTAATGGGCCAGTCTTTAATGTAGCAAAGCATTTTTTTGGTAATGAAAACAAAACATGAATTTTGAGGCTCCACTTTGTGGAGTGCCCTGAGCTGTATTTCTTCACCAACAAAATTACTGCTGGGGAAAGAAACTCACAGAGTGTTGAAAGACTTAACTGCCACCCCAAAAACAGAGTGATGAATAGTTTAAGGATTTATTTGACATTTTAGGGGGCTGCTACGTTCCAAGAACCAACTTCACTGCAGCATGTCGTAATGCTGCATGTGGAAAGAGCTCCAGCTTCTCCCATCTCACCAGTTCAAACCATACCTGGAAAAGTCCTCTGGAAAATGCAATGCTGGGAGAGCAAAATGAACTCAAAGGGCAGCTTCAATGGACAGTTCCTGACAGGATTCCTCTCCATGTGTGAGGCTGTGGAAAGGAGCGCAGTGACCAGGAGAAGCTCCATGCTCTGCACCGGGACGCGAAGCTCTCCGTGGATGGGTCTCTGGTGGCCAGAACGAAATGCCTCACCCAGGAGCAAAATGCACTCAGGGTGTCAGGGCTGGCAAGTAAGCAAGAGCAGGGGGACAGGAAGGGCTTTGCACGGTGCAGACTCGCTGATGATCAGTCAGAAATAAGGTACCAGCCTGGCTGGCAGCCTCAGGAAGCTGCTCCCTCGAGCGACCCACCGTGTGCTGTGAGTTTAAAGTCATGGGGAGCTGCTGCAGCTCAGACTGGGCACTAGTCACCCTGAAAATTACTGTTTTTATGAGTGGTCATGGCAACCAGCACTGTACTGGTGGACAAATTAGCATTTTCAGGAGGCACTTGCTTATGGCACACAGCAATGGTACTTGCAGTGATGCCTGTGAAGGGCAGGAGGCACAGGGAAAGGGAGACAGGGCAGAAAGAGCTGCAGCAAAGGGCGAGTCTGAACAATGAACACTTCTTCAGCACTCCCACCTTTCTGCAAGAGATGCTTCACTTTCTCATTTAGAAGCACTTGTATAATCTGTGTCCAATATTTAATTCCCATACACGGAGCAGACTGAGGCAGGAGCGGCTCCAGCAGTTGCCAGCCTAAGGATGCCAAGCGTGTCTTCCCACTGCCTCCACTGCCCTGGCCGGGTCCTGCCGTGCTCACACCATCTGCCCAGAGCTCAGATCCTCCCAGTCCCCTCTTCTTCCTCCTGGCTTGCTCCTGCCCTCCCAGCAAGGTGCTCTTCCCTCCTGCCTGCTCCCTGCTCCGCAGTGCTGCCCACCCCAGCCCTCGGGGTCCCTGTCCTCGGCCACCGCTGCCACAGAGCCACCGCGGGGCTGCTGTCCAGCCTCCAGCCTGGCACCTCGGGCCCTGGCTGGGTGCACTTCTCTGCCTCTCCCAAGAGCCAGAACAGAACCTGTTGATCCCATTCCTACTATTTCTTTGTGCCTTTGTTGTTTCTGCTAAAGGCTTTTACATTTTCAAGAATGTTTCGCCAAAACGCCACGGGGCGAGTTTCTAGCTTTGTACCGATTTTACCACGATATTAAGATCTTCTTTTATTAGATTAAAAACAAACAACAAAGACAGCCAACCCACAAGGACAAGAGTGCCAGTAAATTCTTTTCTTAGTTTCTTGGGCAAGGGAAGAAGCCCCGTGCTGCCTGCAAGTACCCACAGAAGGCGGCTCCCCCCTCAATCCTGGTGAGGGATTCTCCAGCCTGCAGGCTCCCTGCAGCACCTGGGCAGGCAGGAGCACAGAGGGCCCTGCAGGGCAGTGAGTCCAGCCCCCACAGCAGAGCTCAGGACACACCACCTCCTTCATGCACTCTCCCAGCTCCCTTTCAGAAGCAGACAGGGCTTTTGGCACCCCCAGCTCCCCCCAGAGCGCCTCTGGTCTTCCCAAGACCATCAGTGAGCACACCTGTGGGTCTGCATATCACACACAGCTGCTGGGGAGTTTCACGGCACTTGGGGACAGAAAAATTTTCGGGGTGGGGCACTTTGCTGTCTTGTTTGGGCCAGTTTAGCCATTTTCTTGACGGTTTTATTTTGAACAGAAAATACAAGTTCTTTCCTAATAAATCTGGTTCCAGAGGTGTTAAGAAGAGCACCCAGTATTGTGGGACCTGTGAGACAAGCAGGAGCTGGGGCTGTGGCACAATGAGCCCTAAGGCCCCCAGGTCCCTGTGCTCTGGGGGCCACTGTGGTCCTGTGGTCCCCTGTGCCCTGCTCTGGTCAGCACAGTGACACTGCATAAGCAGAACTCTCTATCACAATATTGCACTAAAAGTATTAATTTAAGTAATTACATGATTAATATTTAACTGTTCAGTGATATTCTTGTCATTCATAATTTAGTTGTTTACATTTATTAAAAATTGATTTTGTAGACACTTTTTCTGCCCAATGTCAAATCAGCAGGGAACACACATTTCAGCAAACTGTCATTAAAACGTGTCTCTCTCCTCATTCTGTGGGAGGACAGGGGAAGAGGAGAGAAATGCCTGTCTGTGGGTCCTGCAGACGTGGTGGGTCTGTGCTGCACCCGCTGTCCTCCCTGCTGAACCTGCCCCGTGTGCCCCCAGCGCACACAGCAATCTCTGCAGGGCTCCCTGTGCTTCAGGGGCTCTCAGCTCTACTTGGCTTCTGGGCCGGGCTGTGGAGCTGGAGGAGGAGGAGGTGGCTGTGGGAAATGCCACAGAGAGGGAGAAGAGGGCTGTTTAGAGGTGGGACACAGAGCATGACCTGAAACTGCCCTGCAGAACACAGCAGCCAAGTGTCCCCGGTGGTGAGCAGAGTCCAGTCACTGCTGCTGAGCACAAACAGTGCTGCTTATCTCCCAAATATTTGCTCAAGGTGGGTAGGATAGATACTGTTATCTGCCTGGAAGAGAAAAAATGCTATGAATTGGAGCAGAGGTGCTTGACAGGCCTTACCCTGTGTCTGGCACTGCTGCTCACATAGCTGTGTCTGTCAGGAGCCTGCTCCTGGTCCCGTCACAAGGCAGGAACTGCTGGGAAAGCACTGTGGAAAGCCTCCCAAGGGCTGTGCCAGCTCTCTGCTGGCACTGCACAGCCCAGCTGAAGCAGCACAGCCTGAGTGGGCAGTGGGCACTGCTGTCAGACCTTCCCAGCAGCGTTTTTCCTATTTCCATTATTTCTATACAACGGTTTGGGTTTGTGCACAACTTCCCAGCAAAGCAAACCAGAATGGGGAAAGCACCTGCAGCTGCTTTCCCCAGGAAACGCCTTAAACCAGCCAGGCTGTGTGAAAAGCAGGCTGGGCTGGCCAGAGGAGGACAGGGATAACCCAGCAGATGGATGTCTTCTGCCTTCTGGCCTGGCATTAGTTAAGAGAGAGGTGGAAGGCACTGCCAGGACACAAGCTCCCTCATGCCTTGTGCAGTGAGAACGTGGCTGAAAGTTACATCTGGCTGCAGGAGGGCTTCTGATCCACCTCAGTTTAAAACTTCAGCTACAGTTAAGTGTGCCAGTTGTATGGTTGTAGCACACCTTCCCTCCCTGCTCTCTCAGCAGTGATTTTCAGCCCTTCTGCAGCTGATGGAAGAAGCACTGAGGAGAGGCAGGGGCTACAGCACGGTCAGTGCCCACCCAACCTGGCTGCCCCGTGCTGCAGAAACCCTGTGAGGCTTCACCCCTGCAGCTTCCACTTCAATCCCAGACATCTTCACCCCCTGGGCTGCTGCAGGTGGTGCGCTTGGCTTGCAGGGTGTTTTGGCTGGGGAGGATTTTAAGCATCTTTTGTTTGGACAGTGATGAGGAAAAACTGTGTGTGTGAGAGCTTGAGTCTTACACTTTGGGTATGAACTGCCACTCTGCAAACTGTGAGGAGTTTGCTCCACGTGCAGGGAGCCACGTGGGCCTGAAGGCACAGAGAGGTGCCCCAAAAGGAGCTTCTGGCAGTACCACATCAGGTACCAGCTTCCAGCCCCAAGTGCAGCGCAGGCATCAAGCCCAGTGTCACACAGGTCCCCCAGCACTCCACATCGAGCCACCCTGACCCCAGCTCCTCCTCCTCCTCCTCACACTCCCCCACGGCTGGGGAAGCCCCTGCCCTTCAGCAAGGCAGTGCCATGGGGGGTGCACAGATCCAGCCCCAGCCCCTGGGGATATCCATGGGGGATGCAGAGATCCAGCCCCTGGGGAGGTGCCCACCCCAGAGCAGTGCATCCCTGGAGGGGCTGTGACCCAGTGGGAGACCCAGGGGACAGAGAGGGCCCTGCTGCCAGCTGGAGCAGCCTGTCCTTGGAGCACTGCACCCCTGGAAGGAGAGCCCCAAGCACAGGAGGTCTGGGAGGGCTGCGTGCCCGGGAGACACTCAGGCTGCAGCAGGTCACAAGTTCCTGCAGAACTCCCCTGTGGGAGGGACCCCACGGTACTGCAGGGGAAGAACCCCTCTCCCTGGGCAGCAGGGGAAGCTCTGGGGGATGAACTGACCAAAAGCCCCATTCCCTGTCTCCCTGTGCCACCAGGGGAGGGGACAGAACTAGGAAGGAGGGGGGCTGGGGGGGAAGGGTTTATTTTACTTCTCATTATCCTGCTCTGATTTTGTTAGAAATAAATCAAATTAATACCTCTAATTCCAGCCTGTTTTGCCTTTGATGGTATTTCCTGAGTGATCTCTCCTGGTCTTTAACTCATGAACCTTCACTATATTTTCTGTCCCCTGTCCAGCTGCGGAGGGGGGAGAGAGCAGCTTTGGTGGTGCCTGGGTGACCAGCCAGGGTCAACTCACTACCAGGAGGTAACTCACAAGGTAACATGTTTATCCATCTCCAATTCCTGTAACTTCCAGTTCCTGCCTCCCAGTGCTGATCCTGGAATGCCACAGGAGTTTTTGAGCCATATGCTCACTTTGCCATGCTTCAGAAGGATATTACACTCATTAACTATTGAGCACCTGAAGGAACTGCAGGATCTATTACCTGCATTTAATACTTCATATTTTGCTGTTCAGGCTACAATATCTATTTTTGTTACAGATCAGAGCTAGTCTATATAATATCAACATGTATTTTTAAAAGTCAATAATCCATAAAGAACACTATAATCTACCATGCAGAATCATTCTTAGGAAGCTCTGGAAGGATTTTCTTTCTTCTTTCTATGCCACCACTAAAACAGTAAAATTAGGTATGTAATGGATTTTGTAGTTAAAACAAAGCCATGGACAATTCTGTTTTCTGTTCACTGTTACTATCAATTAAAGGCTGCTGGAGCAACAGGTAATAAAATCCACTGAAGTGGAAATTACCTATTATTTTTGAAATACCACAAAGAATTCATGGTAAGGGTGAGAGATGCTTTTTGTTTATAGCCTATCTACACATTTAAGACACTTTAGCAGATGACTTTGATATATAACTTCCTGGAAATGTGTGTGTACTCATAGTTTGATGCACTACACTAATCTCATAACTTGTAGAAACAGTATCAACTCAACATAAATTAGCAGGTGAGACAAGGGAGTGGAAACATTAATCCCAGGCAGAGAGGTTTGTGTCTTTTCCTGAATGGAAAAATTCTCTTGGTAGTGAAGAGCCACTCTGGCCCTGGAGCCTTCAGCCACACACCCCAACAGGGAGGAGGAGGAGGAGGAGGAGTGCTCAGACAATCACCACGAGCAGACCAAATACAAGGGAATTGAGATTGCCACAAACTCTTCATTCTCACCAGGTTTACAGGGGTATTACCCCAAGCCCTTCACCTGCTGGTGGGATTGGGCCCATCAGCACTGGTCACTCATCCCCGGTGTCCCACGTGCCCTGTGGGTGACCAGCAGGAGCAGAGTGCTGCAGCACGAGCAATGGGGCAGGACACAGCCCTTCCTCAGGCTGAGGACTCCAACTTGCCTTGTTAAAGAGTTTGTCTATTTTAGTGTGTTAACAGCTATTAAAATACTTCACTAAACAAACATTTCTAGTACGTTAATTGCTGCAACACGAATCCTTGAATTTAATTTGGCACATGCCTCCATCCACAGGTAAGGGAAGCAGACACACAGAGGACAGAGACCTTTTGCTACACACACATCAGCATCCCACCACACCTGTTTATCTCATCAGTGATGAAAAGCATTTGATGTGCTCAACAAGGCAAAAAACCTAACTTTCAAATACAGGTACAATGTGCATTTCTTCCTTACAAGTTCCCTATCTGCCACTGACATGGCTTGTTCATCTTTGGCAGCAGGGATAGGGACAAAGAGCCTCCCATGATTTATGATGTTTAAGCATCCAATTCCCATGGTTTGGTCTGGCTGAGCTGCTGGATAACCATGCCCAGAACAGGGCTCTGAGCACGTCAGGTGTGAGCACCCAGGGCATCCCAGCCCCAGCAGGGGCTGCCACTGCAGTGCAGGACAGGCCAGCTCTGCCACCCCTGCTCCCAACAAGCACTGACTCTGGGGAGAGTGACAATAGCAGCCTGGCTGACGTGCATATTTTTAATAAAAGTCACCAAATAATGTGAGCCTTCGAAACACGGGATGTGTTCAGGGTAGGAGATGAATGTTATTCTTTCAATGAAATACTCTGAGATCCAGCACCTACACAGAAGCTGCTACACTGCAGGTAATATTCACCTACCTGGGAATTCCTCTCTATTTTAAATGGTGTACTTACACTTGAAGTTAAAGAAGCATGTAAACTGGATTCCTGGTGCTACTGATTTTTTCCAGTATAACATTCTGTTACATGCTATATATTGGCTATTTTTTCTCTCCTTGTGCCTTTTACTTCATTCTAATTGAACTTTTGCCTAAATAATTGGGGAATATTAAAAACATTAATATAAATTTATATGGTATCCTCTCTTATGCCACTGTTCCTGCTGCTCTGATTTGAAGTCTGTGAGGATTCTGGGCCTCTCATGTTTTCTCAATGCATAATTTACACTAAATATTGGTCAAGAAAATAGACTCAGAACAAAAATTCTTTGATTTAAACCAAAATTCAAAACTAGCATCTTAGTTTTGCAAAGGTTTTCCAAAGGCCCCAATTCTGCAAGAACTGCATTGCAGCTCAAACTCACTGGGAGTTGCAGGCACTCAAGAAAATTAAGTTGTTAATACATGAGAAGATACAAATTTCAAATAAAACATTCCTGCCTGTACCAGTCTTCTCTTGCTATTCCTTTACCCATCCCTTTCCCCTATCACAGTGCCCTGGTGAGAGCAGGGCTACATCAAACACCAACTCTCTCACTGCTCTCCTTCCTTCTGTAACTTCCAGTGGAGGATAACTCAGTATTTCACTCAGATTTTCAATCTGACTAAATCTGGACTTACTTCCATTACCAGCAGCCCAGTACAGCTGGGCAGGCTGGGAGGCTGAGGACATGCAGACACTGGTTATATTATAATATAAATGGGCTAAATCCTGCTTGTTGAAGTCAAGAGTGAAACTCCCACTGAGACTCAGTGAAGGCAGGGAAAATTTCAAATGGAACTCATTTCCCTTTCAGGGTGTGAGTCTGGCCCTCCACATCTTTTGCATGTGTGGGTGCTGTGAAACCAGGACGTTTCAGCAGGAGAAAGAGGGATGCCACTGACTCAAGGGCTTCACAAGCCCTGAGAGAGCACAAACGGGGACACCCACCACACTGGCTTTGGCACACACTGCTCACACGCACAGCTGCCATGTCCAATCCACTGGAGTCTCAGACCTTCACTTCTAATCCCAGACAAAAAGCTGAGCAGTGTTTTTCTATGATTATCTCCTTTATTTCCAGATTCACAGGAAACAGCTCCGAGAGCCAGGATGCCCAGAACCCTGCAGCTCTGCATCCCCTGGGCTGAGCAGGGACAGCCAGTGACCGTGGGTGCCCACACTGGCCTGTGCTGCACTGGGACATCCCCAGTGCTGGGAACAGCAAGCACCCCAGTCTCTCTGGGCACTGATAGATAAATCAGCTTTCTGCTGACAAGCAGCTGCCCCTGTGCTCGGACATTTCCTTGTTCCACCAAACTGGTACAGCTCTCCTGCTGTTGACAATAATTTGGACATAACCCAGCCCGTCTCACATTCTTGCTCCATCTGCTTTTCCTGCAGCCCATCCTTGTAAACTCCACTGAGCGGAGGACAAAAAACTACGGCGATTTTGGCCAGTCCCAGAATGTAAAGCTGCTGCAGTACAGTGCTGCTCAGCTCCAGCACAGCTCACAGCAGCCCTGCCCTGAGCAGACACTGCAGGAACTCACAGGACACTGGCACTGCTCCTTTCTCTCCAGGCATGTGTGTGCTTGGGAAGTTGCATCCAGCTCTCTCTATCTAGACTTTGTTATCACACTTCAAATAATGTTTATTTTCTTGTTTATTCTAACTTTTGATTGAGATGTAACCAATGTATTTTTCCTGGCTGTTCATTTAAAGAAACTGAAGACATCAAGAACAACTTGCTGAAAAGCTATTTTAAAGGGAAAACAATCCCCAAGGCCCACAGAGCCACACCAGCCAGGAAGATTTGTGTAGTTTTTTGCTGGTGAGCCTGAGCCATTGGCAGATGAGCAGAAACAAAGAGGAATTTCCAGCAGGTTTTTCACTCCTGCAGCTGGAGAGCAGGGACAGACAGGAAGCAACACACCACCATGTCTGCTGGGAAGAGCCCACCCCTACAGCCACGTTCCCAAAAAAAGGAGCCCCTGTCAGGGGCTCTAGAGAAGGAACCCCCACCCAGGAAGGAGACACCTGCTGCACAGAGGACATCTCCCCTACAAAATTAAGCTTACCAAAAACTTTAAAATAGTAAGTAAACTGTTCACTGTTGAGTTCTGATGAGCTACTGAAAGCTGAACCTGACTGTCCTATGTGACTGTAAGAGGTTCATTCCTAAATACAATACTCTGGTCATGGGTTGGACTCTGGTTCCAGTGAAGTCAAGGCCAAACCATCCCCTGATTTAATTGGAAGCAGAAGCAGGCCCCCATTTTAACCCTCATGCCTGCAAACAGAATACAACTGGATGTGAAACAAAGAAGAAATATGTTTGAAACTGGTATTAACTCTAAGCTCTATTATCCCCCCTCCATAAGACTAAAAAGCAGTAATTGAATTTTTTTCCTCATTCAGCAGCAATCTTAAGTACTACTGGCCAAAATTCAGCCCTCATTCCCTCCAAGACAGCCCTGGCACAAGCAGAGGACCCAGTTTCTCCACTGCATGTACTGGTTCCCATTGAGCTCCACTACCCAAATCTGCCCATGGATCTGCAGGTGTGTTTTGCAAGGGCAGAGCTCAGGCTGCGTCCCCCAAATGCCAAAGCTGCAGCTTTTGGTGTAGACTGCACTGGTATAAATCACTGGCCTAACACAGTATGACACCAAAGAGGTTAAAGAGAGTCCCTGGTTTTCATTGTCCACTTTCTCAAGAGAGATTTGCTGCTGCCAAAGCGTCTCCAGACCTAAATGGATTACCTGCAGCAGTGGCAGCAGCTGCACTCCATCAGGAGGGAGGGGACACAGGGGCTGTGCTCTGGGCTTCCCTCAGTGCTTCAGCCTCATGGTGCAAACCCCAGCTTCCAGAGCTCACCAGCTCTTCTGAGACCCTTCTGAGACCCTTTGGAGTCTGACCATGAGGAAAGGTGCAAATGCTGCACAGTAGCTTCCCAGCAGCCACGTGCAGAACTCTCCCAGGTTTTGCTTTATGTGACCCTCAGCAGGTAAAAAGCAGCAATTTTGGCCTTTGAACACATACCATACTGCAGCAGAGCCAATTCAACACAGAACACATGAACAGCACATTCCTCTGCTGTGCCTCTGTGTGCTGGTGCCCAGCTCTGACAGACAGGCAGTCGTGATGCCTGCACCAGGAAGGAACACAATCAAGCACCATGGTGAAGCTAAGAGCTGGCCTGCCTGGCTGAGTTTCAAGTGAGAGCAAGCCAGGTAAAAACAAACCCCTGTAAAGTTTTTACAGATGTCATTTCATTTTCAAGCACCAAAAGAATGAAGTAGATGCCAACCACAGCAGCTGAGATGAAGGAGTAGGCAGTTTGGTGGACAGAGCATGGAGAAGTGAGTTTATAACTCTGGAGTTTAATTCCAGCTCTGCAGCTTCTCCCAGCTGTTAGTTCAGATTAGGAAAGCCACCAACCTGGTGTAATTTTGCATCAGTGGAGTTACAGCAGCCATGAGAGTGACTGACAATACCTGTCCCTGCCATCAGATCGTGCATTCAATGTCAGGACAGCACAAGAGAACAAGCTGAGGCTGCAAGGCCTAGCTATGCTCATTAATTTATTACATTTCACAAAACAAAAACTTAACAAAGTTCATGGGGGAAACAGCAGCACAGGGCACAGCCCACATCAGCTCCTGCCTGGCATCCTCCACTCCAGCTTGTTACTCTGTGCTCCAGAGATCCAGCTTCCCTTCTGCTTTCACATTTGAATCCTGTGTTTGCATGCCTGCATATTTCTTCTATTTAAATATGCACTTTGTTCTTCAGGATTTCATTAACCCGTGAAGAGATTAATTAGGATTTCAGTTATACAGATAAGAATATAAAGGAACTCCTTCAAAACCAGCAGAATCACATCTTCAGGAAGGCCAGGAGAGGTTTGTGCATGCACCTGTAAGGGCAGGACACCTTGTGCTCACCTGACTTTTAGTTTTACACCCTCGCAAGTCTTTGAGACCGAGCACTGTGGGCAGCAGCAGAAGCAGCACTGCAGTGCTCAGGTTCTGGGAACTCCTCAGCACACCAGCTCCAGCCATGGTGTCACTCCACAGAGGACAAGGATTATTCTGGCCAGGCCTATGATTAGGCTCATTTTCTACAACAATAGGGCTTGTTTTCATTTAAGCTTACAGTAAAACTCTCATTGACTTCACTGGAAAAGAGATCTGGCCCAACACACCAATATCCAAACCACCTCCACTTACTTCAGTGGAAGGAGGCAAGGAAGTAAAAAGGTCCAATATATTTTTAAATCTTTAGATTTCACAAATGATCACAAGCATGTAGGTCACAAAATGCACACAGAAAGACACCTACGACAACCACCAGTGGGATCATTAAAATAATTAAGTTAGGCCTAGAGACAAATTCATTTCGTAACATGTTCCTTACAAAACAGATACCCCCTTGCTTCATAATCTAGGGAGTCTGTTTTATAAACTTCCTAAGTAGTTCATGAAATATCCCCCTAAGCAGACTAGGTCTACTTGCCATTGCAGGGTCTCTATAAATCAGAAGTTTATGAATCAAAAGACAAACAGCAGTGAAGTGTGTTCAAAGCCAGCTGGGAAGGGGTGACGCCTTGGCAGCTCCAGCGGTGCCGTGGAGAGCTCTGACCTGGGGACACGATTTCCAGTGCAAAGCTGCTGAACCTGCCTCTTCACACAGCTCCTCTGCTGCCACGAGGGAGCTGCACGCACAGCACACCAAGCAGCAATCAATAAAGGAGATCCCCCTTTGTTTTAAGTGTAAAGATGCTGCATTTCATGGTACAGCATCTTTACCGTACTTAACACCACGCTGCTGAGCAGGAAAGAGCCCCCACTTGCAGCAACCAAAAGGAAGAGACAATTACTTCCACAGCATCCTGTGGAAGTGATCTCTCAAAATACACTGCAATGCTAGTGCTTTCCCTCTTACCATCCTGAAACTGACTGCTGAAGAATACTTAAATTATGCTGCTGGTACCAAAGTGCCCTGTCAGGGTAAGCAGAAGTAGCAACAAAAGAAATGACAAACCAAAGTTGACCAACAAGAAACTGAGATAAATACAGAGTGCTAAATGAAAAAAAAAAAAAAAGTTGAAATTTTGGTATCCTTGTCTGCTGGCTTCTCTTTGTTTTTGTTTTTGTTTTTTTTTTTTTTTTAGTAAACCAGAGTAGCTTTCAACCTGTTGTAAGCAGGAAGGGTATAAATTACTGATGTGGCTAAGTGTAACTCAGCTACAGCCATGTTGTTATTGCAGACCATGAGAGGGAAGAGCAGAAAACAAGGCAAGGTCAGCTGGGGTTTGCACCAAGGGCTCTGGACACACATTTACATGTTCATCTTTTGGACTGCCCTCAGCAGCCACAAGTGCCATCCCTCCTGCCCACAGCCTGGCTGCACCAGCTGCATGACAGCCTGCCCTCCCTTTGCACTGGCTGAGGCAAGGAAGCTGCTATCTGGGTAGGACTGTGCAATTCTCTCAGATTCAGGGGTTTTGAACAACCTGGGCCAGGCACAGCACCACAACATGGTATTTCTCTAAGTCATGCAAGTGTTGATTTGCTATCTGCTCCTCCACAGAAGGAGCTCAGTCTGCCCCTTCCAAGTCACTGTAATACCCACTTATGCCTCCACACAAACCAGGCTGCAAATGTAGAGAGAAAAAATAATTCCTGGAAAAATGTTCATCAGAGACCAGCCAGGCAGTGTCTTCTTGAACATTTCAACTTTTCCAAGTAAACACACAAATAATTTGTTCACCAACAGGACCCAATCTCAGCACCCAACTGCAGTGAGGTTTGCACTGCCAAAGGCTAAACTCTGCGTTCCTCTCCAGAGCCTCTGGGCAGCTCCCAGCCTGTGGCTGTGCTGGGCAGGGCAGTGGCTACCAAGGCCAGGAAGGAGCAAACACCTTTGTGACAGCAGGCAACTCAGCTCTGCTCTGGCTCCCCACAGGCCAGCTCGTAGGACATCCTGGACAGCTGGACACAAACAGGATTGAAGAATCAGTTTTCATATCAATTCCTTCCTTCCCACCTCCCTAAATCAACGGATGCAGGATTAGGATTACAGGGATTATTCTCCTTTACCACCAAAGCTACTGCTCCAGCTGTGCAACAGCAGAGGGAACGTGTGGAAATCTTCTGCCAGTGTGCTTCCTCCATGGCTCTGACAGACACTGCATCCAGGGCTTTGTCCAGCTAGTGACTGACACAGACAGGGCCCTTAACATCACCACTCCCAGCTGTAAATACATCCCTATTACAGAGTATTTTTATTTTCCATAGAGACCAAGCCATGTACTCCTCCTCTGGCACCTAGGACCAGTGCAGCTCAAGCTGTAGCAGCTCTGGTCAGTGCTCCCTCTGCTCAGGAGCTGTGCTGGATGTGTCCAGGCAGCAACACACAGTGCTGTAGGACACAACACCTGCAGGAACTAACACTTCACACCTTTCCCAGAGCTGCCAGGACTTGTGTGACCTTGGCCATGTAGCGCCTGTAATGAGCTGGCTCTGCAGATGGGGACACACAGGTTCAGCTTACACCCCTGATAAAGCAGACTGGCAAAGGGAGACCCTTTGCTTGCTCCAGCTCCTGCTTTAATAAGTACAACATCCACAGGCAGAGTGGGGGGAAACAGAGGATGAGAAGGGGGAAAGGCCCTCTTCTGGGTTTTTATCTTACGGGTTCTGCTGAAACCAGAGATGACCAGATAAGAAAAACTCCAAAGATTTATCTCTGAATCTCAAGTGGATGATATGAATCCAAAAGCTATGTTAATCTCTGTAAGAATTCATATGTTAATTCAGAAAAAGCACTGCACATAACCAAAACCTCTGGGTTTTGGCTCCTTTGCTTGTTCTCATCTGCAGCATCCACACAGCTGCCTGACAGAGGGCAGAGCCCCGGGAGCCTGGCAGGCTCACCCCTCGCTGCAGAGCTGCCACGCTGGGCTGGCACGGCAGAACCTGCCCCTCAGAGCATCCCCAAAGTGCAGGGCAAATACTTGCTCCTGCCTCTTCAGGTGCTTTGCCTAAAAGTCTGTGCATGGGTTAAGTTGACAATAGCTATTAAAATTAATGAGCTCTGTGCTGCAGCTGACATGCAGGCACGTGCTGCAGCTCTGCTGAACGTGGAGTGCTGGAGCTGCCTCTGGAGCTGCCTTTGCCTCCCAGGCTGGGACTGCCAGGGTCACTCCACAAAGCAGGACACTGCACTGCTGGCCTGGGGGGACAGGGGGGCCTCCCAGAGGCTGAAATGTGCCCCTGTGCCCTTCACTGTGCCCGGAAAGGCCGTGGGGGTGAGGAGGGACTGGAGAGGGACCGGACACACACAGCTGCCGCGTGGGTGAGCAGCACAGAGTGACAGTGGCACAGAGACCTGGGGACACCTGAGGGAGCATGGAAGGGACTGCAGGGCACAGAGAGACCTGGGGACACCTGAGGGAGGATGGAAGGTTCTGCAGGGCTGCAGCAGCACGGGGCTGTCCTAGAGAGCCAACACTGCTCCAGTGGGGATCCTCCCCCAGCTGTGCTGTGCTCTCACAGCCACCAACACTCCCTGCTCAGGAACACATCTGGCCTTCACCCCACTTAACCTGTCTTGAGCAGAGGCCTTGTTTAATCACTGATTTACACCCTAACTGCCAGCATGGGGTAAGTGACAAAATTTGCTAATTGGACGTTGTCTTCAGGCAATAACCTCAATAATACACAGATTTGATGGAAAATTAGCAAATAAATTATTGTAAGACTGACAGTGAATACATGAGCAAGATATATGAGATGCACTCAGCTCTGCTAAATCCAGAGAATTATATATCCTAAATATATCCAAATTAAGAATTGCCCTGCTCCCTCCCAAGAAGTGCAGAATGGGGCCCAGTACAGAGCCCTTCATGTAAAGGATGATGTGGGAAATCTGCCTAGCAGATCTCAGGAGGTGTGTCTGAGCAGTGAAAGCACTGCATCCAGCTGAACAGGGTCAGTAACCGTGTTCCATCAGGGAAAACAGAGGGGTCCTCAAACCTGGAGCAGAGAATTCCCCTGAACTCAGTCCAGGCTGCAGAGGAGGGGGGAGAAGCAGCTCCCAGGTGTCAGTGCTGAGCTCCAGCAAGCAGAGAGATGGAGGTGCTGGAGGAAAAGGATTAAACCCCAAAGACACCTAGAGAGCAGCTGGAGTCAGGTCACTTGGTAGGAGAGCTTTTCTGAGGGGGATCAGAAGAATGACAGTGTGTTTGACAAGAAACATTCAGAGCAGACACATGCTTTAGGGGACTCCTTTGTAAATCACCAAAAAATTCCATGGGTTTAGAGGAAAGTGAGGAAGGGATATGCCTGGAAAACTACTGTCTTGTAGAGAGGTCATTAGCTCCTGAACCAAATAATAAAACCTGTGCTGGCTGTCCTTGGAGAGCACAGCTCCAGAGATGGGGTGGCAGAGCCCAGTGCCCAGAGCTGAGACCAGGAGGGGCTGCACTGCTCAGCTGCCCTGGCCATTGAAATTTATCATGTTGCTATTTTCATTGTAATGTTATGTTTTCTTATTCCACTGAGTTAATTAAGAGCAATTTTCTCTTAAGTTGGATTGTTCTTAAGTTTATTTAGGGTCAGGTCTAATTCTTATTCATTTTAAGATTTTGTGTTTTATTGCATTTTTGTCAAGATAAATTTTTTATTCAGTGTCAGTAATGTTATCTTTAAGTTTTCTTAAGCATATTTTGGTAATATATATAATATACACTCTATATTTGTACATGTATTTTAACAAGTATATCCTTGATGTTTAAATATGTTAATCTAAGTTCAATTTAAAGAAAGTTTAAATGAAGTTTAAATTTAAATAAATTATGTGGCCCATAAAATAAATAAATAAATAAATGGTAAATTTACTGAGAAACTAGAAAGGGTATAAAAAGTGTATTCTGGTTTTAGGAGCTCCATCCTGGCAGGGGGAAAGGCTGGGAGCAGAGCAGAGCTCCCAAACCCCCAGGGGAGGCTCTCTGGGCTCTCTGCACCCTCACTGCTCCCACCTGGACAGCGGCACTGCCACAGAAATCATTCCTCTCCCCTTTGCCATAAGTAATGCCACAGAAAACATAAGCTTTTATAGCACATGGAAGTGTCCTGAACAGAGGGTTATACACAAACTAGCCAAGAATGGAAGGTAAATAGATTTGCCTCGTACAGCAGCACAGCTCAGAGAGAGCTCACAGCAATTCCCTGAGATAAAAACACTGCTCAGGACTGTGAAAAGGACAGGCTTCTGACAAAAAAAAATATTCTTCTGCTTTCTAAATTCAAAGTGGTATCAAAATTTCCAGGGAAATCAAGAAGCCTGCAGGGATTTGGAGCTTCCACCTCTTTTCTGCTGGAAGTCAATGAGATGTCTGCCAGAGCTCAGTGGGAATGAGACTGGGGGATCTGGCAATGCCTTTGGGTGCTCCTGGCTGCACCTAAGGAGCTTGGACTTTTGGTGCAGGTTTGTTTTCTAAATGGAAAAACTGTCTCACTCCACTGGATAAATACAATTTGCAACTCACTTTATGGATGTGCTAGAGATTTTGCAGCCTTTACAATCTGTCATATAAATCCACATTCAAGTGTCAACGTGTGAAGGGGCTGCTTTAGAGGTCCTCTGGGTGAAAACAGGAATGAAATTTCCAGAGCAAATGCTACAAAGATGAATAATTTCTTTACCAAGCCAATTATTACAGAAAAAAGATGCTGATGGTAAGGGTGACTAGAATTCAACAGTTTTTTAGGTTGTTTTTGTTTTGGATTTTTTTTTACCTGCAATTCAGTACTACAAGAATTGACAGTTTAAGTAGGATAATTTGCTGAAAACAAACTACTGAAATTGAGCCTCAGATCCAGGTAAGACAACATCAACCTCCTTGTACCTTCAAAGCTTTTCAACTTTAATGACAATTTTGGGTATGCATGGCAAGTGGCCCCAAGTAGGTACCGGATGTGGGAATAATAATATTATTTGTGAGCTAATTTCTGAGACCACCACCATTATGCTGTTGTTGATCACAGTTTCTTTTTATGTTTCTCATTTCCCTTGCCTTTCACCCTCTGAAAGGCCAGCTTTTTTCTCTTGCGTGTGGTTTAATTCAAAAAGCCGACTGGAAAGGTGTGCAAGAGCAGTGGGTGAGCGAGTGGTCCAGAACCACCTTTGACAGTGGCTGTTGAGCCCTCTCCTCCTTTGTCACACCACTTGTGCCTGCTCAAGTCTTCTCCTCTTAAGAGAATTTATGTGGGCCATAAAAATTTCCAGGAAAGAGAGCATCTACCCCCTTTAATGCCTAATCTGGCACCCTTTACTTATGCAAATTTCATCAGTGGACAAACGCCCTGATCACAGGGCTGCACTAATACAAACAACATCAAAGACTTGGTCAAAGTTGCTCTGGAACAACTCGGGGATCTCTGAAATGCACGATTTGGCCTCTGGCTTCACATTAACAGCATTCACTAACCCGAGTGAGACTTCCCCAGCATGTCCTTCCCTGCCCGAGCAGAGCCGAGCACCCGGGGCCGGGCAGGGCCCAGTCCCTGCCGTCAGAGCCGCAGCTCGCTGTCAGCTGTCACCGCTGTCACAGCACAGGTGGCCCGGCAGGACCGGGGCACAGCTCCCCGCGCTGCTGACCCGGCCGGCTGCTGGCAGCTCCTCCCTCTCACTGAAGGCAGCACGGACTGAGTTTGCTCAGGACCTCCTCAAAATACTGAGGAAGTTCAAACGCGACCGGGTGATTTATTTTTCCCAGCAGTATGTGATGTTTCTGTGTACGCACACCCGTTTATACACACGCTCACAATCCACGTGTCCTTAAAAACCCAAGTACTGTACATGCTAAAAAGCCTACAAGCTGGAAGCTCTTTGGGATCTGGGAGCACAGAGAAAGCAACAGAAATTGTAAAACAAACAAAAAGGAAGTTTATTCTCACAGTTTTCAATTTCAGCAAGCACTATTTTACGTGACTGCAGCTAAGATTTAGCAAAGCATTTCAGCGTATGCTTATATCTTTTGCTGAAATACAATCTACAGATTTGTGTGATTTCTTGGATTTGAAGCTTTTAAACTCACACTCGAGCCAAGAGTTTAACACGCTGTCCAAAGCATCCCAGAAAGCTCTGCTGGAGCAGTGTGCCCGTGCCTCTCCGTGCGGCCACACGTGTTACACCTCCGGCAGAAGCCAGCAGCGCCCTGGCATCATTTCTGGATATTTTGCTCAGGAGAGCTTTCTCCCTCCTCCTGCCCCCTGAGAGACCTGGGAATCCTCTCCCAGCCCCAGCACAGCAAAGCCAGCCTGTGCCATATGCAAGATCCACACCAGGGCAGGGAAGCAGCACCAGGAGCTCCAACCATCCCCATGGGAATAACTGCAAGTATTTTGCCTCAGCCAGGAATGCCAGCAGGCCAGACTCATTGAGGGGCTTACAACCAAGTCTACTACACAGCACTTCAGAAAAAACCAACAATATTGGAAAAAAGAAAGATAATAAATTAAGATACAGCCTTCACCCAGTTTCATAATGTATCAAGCAGTATGTCTTACTTGGGCTGCTGGTGAAGGTTTATCTTTTGCTACAAAAATGATGTCATCTATAGGTTTCATGCTGGAAGCTCTCACTTCAGTGAGAACTGAAGTTTGAGCAGCTGAAAAAGCATTCAAACCTTATGAATTAACACAGCAATATAAACAAAAGACAGTACACAGCAAAACATCAAGCAGCAAGAAAGCTCTGGTCAGTTTTGTGCTTTCAAAATCTGAAGAAATATGCTTTTGTTACTTATCATCCAGAAAAAAAAGAGAATTTTGGTTCAGTACAGTATTCTCTTGAAATAAAATCTGAATTTATGTATATTCTCCCAAAGCTTCTCTAACTGAAGCTTTTATTAAGTAAGCTTGATGTGGGGCATATTTTAAAAATAGCAGCAATATTTTAAAAGGTGGAAACAGATGTGTCACTCTATTACAACTGCTGAATCTTCACTGTATTTTTTAATACCATGAAGCATTTGTATGCTTCTCCGTTATAAATCTCTCTTCACTAAACAGATTTCTTCTCTATGATTAAAGTAGTACTACAAAAACATTATTAAACAGACACTGTCCAAAAAAATCATATTGCTTTGGTCCGACCACAAAATATAGGTATTTTAATAATTGGGCTTTTTTCCATAGAGAATTTCAGCAGCTCCCTTTCCTTGGAATGAAATCCCAGCCATATGCTTTATGATATTAGAGGCATTTCAAGGTGTCTCCATAAATGTCATTTATTGCTTGGGAACCTGCCAAACCTGCAAAACCCCTTAGTTCTTTTAAAAGAAAAATGTTCAGATGAAACTAGCACTTCACACCGGTTGTCATACCAAAAAAGAAAAAAAATATCTCTCATGGAATACTGGCCATGCAGGTAGCAAAACCTGTGGCAACAGAATCTGGGCTTTGGCTTGCTTTGGAGCCAAGAGTGCAGCGGGCACGCTGGCCCTGCACTCAGCCTCTGGAGCTCACCCTGAGCAGCCTCAGGGGTAAAAAGCAGCACTGGTTGAGTGGCCATGACTCTAAATCCACATCAGGCACCTCTCAGTGTGGGTTTCACCCCTCACGGAGCAGTGCCTTGCACGCTGCCCAGGATCCCCCACCCTCCCAGAACCCTGCAGGACTGGCGGCCAGGCAGACAACAGAGACCCCATGTCACACACCAATAACCTCATGCCACAGCTATTCCTAATTAGGCATATCTGGAGTCTATCCTGAGATAATGCTGGCCAGATCTACATAAATCTTGCCAGACATGTCACCAACCTATCCAGCACAAGGCACTACATTGAAACTCACAGGAATTTTGTCCAGCCTGTGGCTGCAGCAGCCGGAGTGGGTCAGCCAGGCACTGCCCAGAGGACCCGACTGCTGGGGCACACAGCTACCACTGAGGTCAGGATTCTGGCTGGCCAACAGAAGCATCTGTTAGTCCCACAGTAGCAGAACCATTCTTCCTCCTCGAGGAAGAAAAAACCAATTTTCCCCCCAAACCTGAAAGAAACAAGTTTCCTGGTACAGCTGGAAATAATCTAGGGCAGCACACCAACAGGTGCTTCAAACGTATCAGCAGAGCACGGAAGATGTTGAGAGAGAAAATGAATAGACTCTCTAAATAATATATAAATTGTACAGGCCTTTTTTTCTGCAGAACCCCAGTGAAGTTACTGTATAAATCAGAAAGTGAATTATTCATAAGCAGTGAATATATAACAAATGGTACTTGGCACTGCAATGCTCCTCACAGGTGCACGCGGGGAGCAGCGGCAGGCAGCGAGCTGCCAACGCCAAGGTCTCACCTGGAGTCTGGGTACTTGGTCAGGGTAGCCAGGCTGCTGGTGTACATGTGTCCTCCTACATCGATGTGCACGGGAGCGTTGGACTTGGTGAGTTGAGCTGGGAGAGGAATTCCTTGAGCAGCCAGAGGAGAAACCGGGGAGCGTGTCAGAGACAGACGGGACATGCTTCTTCCCTCCTGCAGCGGGGAGGCAAAAAGAACAGTTTCTCTTAAATGTAGCAGTGTGTTACCTTTCTTTCCAGCGTGATCACAGATCTAATCAGATCGCTTTTGCATCTGCCTGATCGCATATTCAGCTAACAAATTATTGCCACCACTGTAATTAAGTGTATTTGCATCATTTTCTTCTGAGTACCAGAGGGGAAGAGAAAGATGCTTATTAGCAATAAGAAATCAAGAAAAAAAATTTTCAAGGTGTCAGCCTCAAGGGGCATAAAACAAACTGCAAAATTCTAATTAAAGGTCGTGGGCTTATGTGTTAGATGTGAAATATCCCCTGACAAACGAATAACCAATTTGTGAATTGGGATTCAGGGGGTTTTTGCAAGTTTGTCTCAGTAACAAGACACCTCTAAATTAGTGACTTCCTCAGTACCTAAGGCATTTAGTTTATACCTCTAGTAAATTTCACTCCCAACTAAGATCAGTTTTCTGGCTTATTTTCAATAATTGTGAAATAAATGGATAATTTTCAGTTAAGCCTTAATATTAGACCTAAACAACTAATAAGATTTCAAACTGAAAGCAATTAATACCTGGAAGCAGTGAAAACAGAAAGATAAATAAACTGACTCATGCTTTTAGGACAAGAAAGTACCGAATAATCTAGCACATGAAATTATAAATGCCACAATCCACCTAATGTCTCCTGCCCTAAAAATATTGGAAAATTAGTGAAATTACTGAATTGAATCAAAAGATTTTCAGCAAAATCAAAGCTAAAAATACTGAAATGTCTTAAAAAGGAACAGGACAACCTAGCAAAAGCAAATTCCTCAATTCTTTTCTTAAGAAAAGCAGTTTATTCTCCACGAAACGTGTCTCAAAGCTGATTTCAGTTCAGTCGGTGCAGACGGCACACAGGTCAAACAGAAAAAAAACCCTTCTAGAAAAGTTTAAGAAAATGTACATCCATTCCCCCCCTTATGAGGAAAGCAACATATGCAAAACATTATAGCTGAAGACATTTCTGAATATAATCTAATTTTCCTGGTATTCTGTAATTCAAGCATGCTACCAAGCACCCAGACTCTTCCTTACATCTGACAAGCACTTCACATGCAGCATTGCAAAGTGAATTTCTATTTCTCCCACATTACTTTGACAATGTTTCTGAAAAATCTAAAGCATGTCTTGCCTTTCCCTTAGCAGTATTTTGCTCAAGATGCCCGACCACACCACTTGATGAACATAAATCAGCAACATTCTTTGTAAAATAATTCCCAAGCTATAGAGAAAGTGACTGAAAATCTTAACATATCTGAACAGCTTCACAAAGTCATCACAACATCTCCATTTACTGTATTTCATCTCGGTTAGCTCCTAAGAATTTCTTGCATCTACAGCACAGGAATACATCACCCCATTATGAATCCACATCCTCGTCTCTTCAGAGGCTGGATGGACAGCTGCACTGAGCAAGCAGCAAATGCCAACTCTGTCCTAGGACTCCTGTGTCAGCCGATGCAAAATTGGGCATTAACATTTTCACTACAGCACCACCTTCAAGGAAAGTGACTGAATCCTTTCATGACTGAAGATGTTGCTTTCTTGTTTCCCACAAGAGCTGGTTGTGGCCAACCTTCAGTAAATATGTCATACAGCATAAATAAAACAACTAACTTAAAAAACAACTTAGTATGTAAGTACCTGCAGTATTTTAGCAACGTGTTTACTAATCTGTCTGCCAACACAGACAAAGGTTGCTGGCTTTTTCCTTACCAAAGAGCACTGTAAACTCATGTTCAGTCTCTACTCTTTCACTTAAATGAAAGGGTCAGAAGATCCAGGCTGAATGTCAACCCTGTCTTTGTTCAGACCCCAACCATGTTCACTAATGATAAAGGTACAGACCTTGCACGGTACAGGGCTGCCTCAGAAATAAATCTCATGCAGTTTCACAAAACAAGAGTCTAATTAGGGCTCATCTGCACCCCTTGTTACAATTTCCAAATGAAATCAAAGGACTTCCAGTCTTCTGTAAATGTGTCTTACATTTAACCATTTGTCTTGAAATACAGACATCAATTTTAAAATATGCACAGATAGCTAAAGATCAAGTGATATGAATCTATTTGTGCATATTTAAGCACTGCTGCTATCTTAGGATTTTGTTTAATGTTAGTATACCAGTAAATTCCTTGATCTGTAAAGACTGAGATTCTCAGTGAGGCCATACTCACACAGTAGATATTTAATTTATACTATTCACTGGAGGGACCTTTTGAACAATCCTCTGCTTTTGGCATTTCTCAGCTAGAGCATGTGTTGAAAAAACACTTAATTATAGAAAATCACTGGAAAGCTAAAATAGTTCTCAAACTTTTATGGCTTTTCATACTTATTGAGGGTGCCACTGGCTTTTGGGGGGAGAGGAGGAGAAGGGGAATTAAAACACTGGCTGAAGAGGATTCATATTAAAAAAGGAATCCCAGATTTTTATTAAAATTGTGGAATTCAATCCTTTTTGTATGAGCTAATTATCAAGAGGCACGATGGCTAAGCACTACTGCTCCAAAAAAAAATACCCCGTTTCTTAAGGTACCATAACCCTATTTCTAATGACTCCTTCCTCTTCTCAATGTAACACACAGCAAAAATTCATCACACTGAGTAATGTACTTATTTTATGCACAAAGCAAAATCCTAAATGTATTTATCCAGTGGAAGTCTTTATGCACATATTTTCTAATATGGATGAGAAAATTAAAACCTTAAGGGTAAATATCGCAGAAACACTAACAAACTTCATTTATTAAACCATGTAAAATAATCCTTGCTCTTTAGTTGCCTACAACAGGATACAGCATCCCAACTAGTGGCACAGGCAATAACCCTGCTCTAATAAGTAGCACAGGAACCTGCTGAAGGCAAAATCAATAGAGCCTGATTCCCAAATTATGTGAATATTTAGTTTTTCAAACATTACACACCAAGATCTTTCAGAGCCAGCTTATCTTTTTCTGCCTTCCTAAGCTAACTGCTTGTAAAAACTATTTGCCCATGCAAAGTGAAATAATCACAATGCCATGCTCATTTACACACAAAATGATTTTGTGTCCCATTGTGCTCACAGTTGTTCAGCTCTCTAGGGGTGATTAAACTAGCTATGCTGCTACAGCTTGAGATGATTTCACTGAATCGTTTCTCCATGAAGTTGCTTCTTTGCTAAGCTGTTATTTTAACCATAAAAGGTAAACAGAAGGCAGTTGTAAGAGCTCCATTCAGCTCCGTGCCCAGGGCTATAACCCTAGGGCAGAGAATGCTGAAAGACTGCAGAATTTTCCAGGGTGTTGCCTTTCTTGCTCTAAAGCCTTCAGGAATACTGTTCATTTAATACACACTCTAGATGATACATTTCAGATCCTACTAAAAGAAAGACTTCAAAAGTGTAAGAAGTTTTGGGCGGATGAAGCTTTCCCACCTCTGCACATAGCTTGGGGCCATGGTAACCAATACTGCTGTTGATGTTGGGAAAATACAGGAGAAATAAACTGCACAGAGCAGAGCAGACAGATAGGGACAAGGGAGGTGAAAGGTTGCAGGAAAGAAACAGGCAGCAGTCTGGAAGGGGGAACGAAAAAAAAAAAAGGAAAATAATAAAAAAGGAGGCGGCTCTGAAGGAGGGACAAAGTTAAATCAAGGAGCAGGCACTTAAAAGACTACAGATGGGAAGCAAGACTAATTAAGGATGTAAAAGCGCTTTGTTTCTAAAGTTTATTGTTGCCAGGATAAAAATTAATTGAAACTAATGCTGTTATTCACTCGTGCAGTTTAATTCCTTCATGCACATTTAAGACGTGAAATGAAAACGGCAGGTTTACGGACCTGCCATGGAGCTGCTCTCCCGGGGAGCCGGGCTGGGGGCGGCGCGGGCCGCAGCACCCGGGCCCGGCTGCACCCCCGGCAGCGCCGCTGCTCCCGGGCTGCCGGAGCCTCGGGGAAGCCGCTCCTCCTCCCCGGGGACCTTCATTTCTGTACCGGCAGACCCACCGAGGGTAAACCCACCCACTGCATCCCCCCGACCGCCCCATCCTCGGCACTGCGGGCCACAAGTTCCCCGGGCGCTGCCGTGGCTGCGGGGCAGTCTGCGTGCCCGGGCTGCGCCCGGCGCTGCCGGAGGGGCACAGCCAGACCGGGCAATTACCTTTGTCTGGCTGCGCAGGGACGGCGACCGCCTCTGCCTCCGGAGCCACCCCGAGACAACTTGCCTCCGCCGTGCTCCCAGCCCAAAGACAAAGCGGGGCGGGGGGCTACAAGCCTTGGGCTCGGTGGCTCCAAAATTAAAACTCCATAAACATTTGCACACATCTCCACGTTGCTTTACTGAACACTGCACCGAGACACAGAGGAGATCGTGCCCAAAACTTTTGGGGGGGGAGGCGGGGGGGAAGCAAAGGGGAACTCCCTCTGGAGCTCCCCACCAAAAAAAAAAAAAAAAAAAAAAAAAAAAAAAAAAAAAAAAAAAAGGAAAAAAAAAAAAAAAAAAAAAAAGGAAGGCTTTCTCCTTCCTCCCCCTCTTCCCCCCCCACCCAGCAACCCGCCTCTCTGGCAGACTCCAGTCTATTTAGTGCAAGTTTCACGTCACCCAAATGCTTTTCCCTACTGATGGTCAGGGAAATCACCAGCGAGCAACGCACCCGGTCACTCAACTTCTGCCTTTTTCTTTTGAACACACTGTATACCCGAAGGAAAAATTCAACCCAAAAAAAAAAAAAAAAAAAAAAAAAAAAAAAAAAAAAAAGAAGGCACAACATGGCGTCCTTTACTTATTCCCACATAACAAGAAAGGAGATGTCTTAGATGAATGCAAGAAAAAAAAGTCAAGCCCGAATCCCCGATCCTGCACATTTTCCGCGCAGCCAATGGTGGTGAGCATTAGCCAGGCTAATGTATTAATTTTGCAGAAGTGTGCCACATCGCATGCAGGAGCAGGAATGCAAACTATAGCCTAGAGTGGTTTGAAGTCTACCCCAAACCAAGCCTTCCACTCTCACTGGCGCCAGAGTTTCATTCACAGCCCGCCCGTGTTTTCCATACGCGGCGCTCCCCATTGTCGCCCGCCTTCCCTTTGTGCCGAGCCGCCCCGCCGCCAGCCCCCGCGCCCCGGCCCGCGCACCCCCGCGCTCCCGCCCGCCCGAGCCCGCGGCCGCGCTCCGCGTGTACCATGCGAAAGCGCAGAGCGAGCCGCGCTGCCTCCGCCGCGCTGGGGCTTGGCCGTCTTCAGAGCCGGGGCCGGGGGGGCAGCGGGAGCGCGGGCACCCCGGGCCGCGGGGCTCCGCCGGCGCTGCCCATGCTGGAGCGGAGCAAAACAAAACATACACACACACACGCACACACACACACACAGACACACACACACGCGCGGCGCTACCAAAGCGGGGCGGCTGCAAACGGGTCCTGTAGCTTTAAAAAAACACCCCTCCGCCGCTGCTCCCCGGAGCCGGCAGCCGAGTGAGTTTGAAGAGGCACTTTCCAAAAAAAAAGAAAAAAAAAAAAAAAAAAAAAAAAAGGAGCGCGAGCAGGCGCGAACCGCGCGGTGCGGCGCGATGCGAGGCACGGCGCGCACGGCACGGCGCGCTCCGGCCCCGCACGGGCGGGCGCACGGGCAGCTGCGGGAGCCGCTGCCGAGGTCCTTACCTTGAGCACAGAAGAGATCTGCGAGCCCCCCTTTGGCTTTGGGCTCTGCCGGGGCTGTGTGTGGATGGGCTCAGCTTTTTGCTTTTATTACTATCTTTGCTCCGCAGATCCTGCTGTGATTATTATTATTTTTAAAGCTTCTCTGTCTCCTCGCTCTTCCCCTGTTTTTGCTGCTTCTTTTTCTATTTATTTTGTGCGTGTGTGTGTATGTGTGTGTGTGAGAGGGGGGGAAAAAAGCCTTTAAATGAAACTGCCGAGGCTGTTATGAGAAGAAAGGCAATAATCCCGTCTCTAAATAACAGAGGGAAGGGAGAAGAGGAGGAAAAAAAGCGAATTCTTGCTCAGGGCTTTGCAAACGCCTGCAGGGCAGAGGATTAGGCTACAATTAGCTCAGCCCTTTGCTCTCGCCCTAGCTAATTTTGCGATGAAAATTGGATATTTTTCCCTCCTTTTGGTGAAGGGCTGCCCCGCGGAGTTCCGCGCGGCCCGGCCCGGCCCGGCCCTGCCGGGGGATAACGGTTCGGTGTTGGGGAGGATCAGGCCACTGTCACGTCCTTCAACAGACTTACTGAAAAGAAGAAGGAGGAAAAGAGGGGGGGGGGGAAGGGGGGAAAAAAGCTGATTTTAATCATTGTCATTTGGTCTGATGTAATATTTCCCCAGGCATTTTCAACTAGGCATAAATTTTCAGCTCCCAAATAAGTAACACAGGGCACGTTTCTCACATCTCTTGACTCCTCTGTTACAATTAGGGTAGCACCCACTCTGCACTTGTTGATAAACTAGATGAAGTTAAAAAATAAATAATAAAAAAATAGCGCCGACCCCCCCTTCCCTGCAGCACCCAGCGCCGCCGAGGTGCGGACGGGGGGCCTCGGGGGCGGGGGGGGCTGCAATTATTCCCAGCCATCCATCCTGCCTGCCTCCCCCTCCCTTTCACCCTTTGCTAATGTCTCGCATTGTAAACGCCAAATTTCCTGTAGGCCATTAAAACCAAATGACGTCTATCGACATGCATTGTGCTATTGCGGAGCGCCCTGGCAGCCCGCCCCCGGCCAAAAGCGCCATTTCAATTAGAGCGCGCGGCGCGATGGCGCGGGGCTCCGCGGGCGGCTCCGCGGGCGCGCAGCGCGCCCGGCCCACGTACCGGGGGGGACCGGCAGGGAAGCCCCCCCGCCCGTGAATGAGGGAAAAAAATTTTAAAAAGGCAAATCCCTCCCTCAACTTCCAGCCAGAGGCGCGGGTCTGCCAGTGCCTGCGTGTTTCTGCGCGCCGCCGCGGGGGACGCGCCCCCGCTCCGCGCTGGTCCCCACGGAAGTTTGGCGGAGGGAGCGGGGCCGCTCCGCGGCCCAGCGCGCCGCTGCCGGCGGGCGGCCCCGCG